>NC_061823.1:33011378-33013878 GCF_019202785.1 Penaeus chinensis
TTATACAAACATACATACATAAATGTATATATGTATATATATATATATATATATATATATATATATATATATACATATACATATATATACACACACACACACACACACACACACAATCTCACACCCATTTATGTGTGTGTGTGTTTCTATCTGTTTCTATCTATCTATCTATCTATATTTATACATACATATATACATGCATTTATATATATATATATATATATATATATATATATATATATATATATATATATATATGTATATGTATATATATATGCATATATATATGCATATATATATATATATATATATATATACATATATATATATATATATATATATATATATATTCATTTATTCATATTTATATCTATATATTTGTATGTGTGTGTGTTCGCACGCACATATCCTTTGTAAACCCGTTTACATCTACAACCAAATGCAGGTGGTGGTATGCGCTGTGCGTGCGTGCGTGCGTTTTCATGTGTGGTATTATCCTTCCTCTTTTCTTTTCCCTCCCTCCCTCCCTCCCTCCCCTCCCCTCCCATCCCCCTTTCCCCCCCTCTCTCTATTCAGACTCTATTTTGGGGGAAAAATTGTCAACTTTACACACGTGATAGGGAATCAATGGCTGTTTGATTATAGCATATCACTTCAGATGATCATTTTTATGGAGTCGAGTCCTTTTCACGGGCGTGCGGGAGTGCATTGTGTCCCGACTCATAGACGATTGGATCCTTTGTAAGCTCGATGCTCTTTTGTTGATTTAGCCAGAGAATAAGCAAGATTGTGGTAGATTTATGTCCGCGGTTTTCGTTTTGGATGAATGCTGGGGAGGAGGCAGTGGGGGGGGGGAGGGGGATGAGGGGGGAGGGCGAGGAGGGGAGAAGGGAGGGTAATATTATTAGTTGTATTGTTGTTGTTAATATTTTCGTTGTTGTTACACTTATCACCATTCTAATTCCCATTCATAATGTTATCATTATTACTTTTATAGTGTTAATAATAACAATATTGTTATTATTATTATTATTATTATTATTATTATCATTATCATTATTATTATTGTTGTTTTCCTTCTTCCTGTTTTTATTATTATTACTATCATTATCATTGTTATTATCATTATGATTATTAGTATTAATAAAAAAAGTTATTGTTGTTCAGTCACATATTTCCTTTTGATTAATAAATAAAAAATATGATTTATTTATTTTTTTGTCAGATTTGATTAAGCCAGTCACAGCATGAAAAGGCGGACCGAGAAAGAATGAAAAAATGTTCTAAAAATGTCAATAAAAGGGAAGGAGACAATAGAAAAACAAAGGTTAATTATCCGTCTCAATTTTTTTCGAAAACATGAAAGGGAAGAAAATAAGTGAAGAGAGAGAGAGAGAGAGAGGGAGAGAGAGAGAGAGAGAGAGAGATAGAGAGAGAGAAAGAAAGAAAGAAAAGAAAGAAACGAAAACATAGGAAGAAAGAAAAAAAGAGAGAGAAAGAGAGAGAGAAAGAGAAAAAAAAAAAAAACATAAAAAAATAAGCATCCATAACCCTCAGCCTACAACATATGCCCTCGAGCTAGAAAAAAAAAAAAAAAAAAAAAACACGTATCACCCCCCCCCCCCCCCCCCCCGTCAGAAATCGGGTTAAGAACTGACTCCCCGACAAAGGGTTAATATGAATCAAAACACCCCTGAGTGAGAGGAAATGAGGGATATAATATCAGTGTGATCACCCGCCATTGTTGGCGATTTCCACATTTTTGGAAAAGAAAGAGGCATTCATGAGGGAAACGAGGGGTTATTGAGGGGAAATTGTATCGAGTGACGTACTACAAGCGTAATCCTTTTTTTCGAGGGTGTTTGGGCGGTTGGCGAGGGAAAGGGAGGGGGAGGGGAGGGGAGGGAGGGAGGGAGGGGGAGAGGGGAGGAAAGAGGGGTGGTAGGGAGAAAGGGTCTTGGGTGGCCTGGTGTTGGGTCCTTTTTTTTTTTTTTTTTTTTTTTTAGGAAAGGAAAAAGAGGAAACACACACGAATGTACGTACAGTCTCTCTCTTTCTCTCTCTGTCTCTCTCTATCATTCTCTTTCTCTCTCTCTCTCTCTCTTTCTTTCTTTCTCTCTCTCTCTCTCTCTCTCTCTCTTTCTCTCTTTCTCTCTCTCTCTCTTTCTCTCTCTCTCTCTCTTTCTCTCCTCCCCTTTCTCTCTCTTCCCCCTCCTCTCTTTCTCTCTCTCTTTTTCTCTCCCCCTCCCCCCCTCTTTCTCTCTCTCATTTTCTCTCCTCCCCTCTCTCTCTCTTCCCCCCCCCCCCTCCCCCCCCCTCTCTCTCTTTTCCTCCTCCCTGCCCCCTCTCTCTCTAGGTCTCTCTTTCCCTACTAAACCGAACGACTTGAATATCTACATATCTCTCTATATATCTATCTATATATCTACATATCTATCTGTTTATCTATAATCGCCTATACTCTTTAACCTGCTCACTTCACCCCTACTCACCAAAGTAT
>NC_061823.1:33026708-33031708 GCF_019202785.1 Penaeus chinensis
AAAAAGGGGAGACTGAAAAAAAAAATTTCGGAGCGGTAGGTTTGAGAGTGGGAGAGCAGGAAGGAGGGAGGGACGAAGATAGAACTTCAAAGTAAGTAAAATCTATTCTATCTATCTATCTATGTATTCTATCTTTTAACACGCCACAACAAAACACAAAACATATTATATATATTATAAAATATATATATATATATAACACACACATATGTATATATAAATATTTTTATATATATATATATATATATATATATATATATATATATATATAAATATATATATATAACACACACACATAACACAATATATATGCATATGTTTATATGATGTATGTATGTATATATAGATGTATATATATATATATAAATTTTAAATATTCTATTTTAATATATATATATATATACACATCCCACACATATATATGCTATGTTTTAAAATTGTATATAAAATATATATATATATTTATATATATATTTTATATATGTAGACATATTACTACATACCCAACACCACAAAACACACACACACACACACACACACATATATATATATATGTATATAAAATATATATATATATATAATGTATGCACCAACCACACACACACACACACCACCCCAACACACAACCACACACACCCACACACACACACCAATACACACTAACACCACATCACACACCACTCCAACTCACACACACACACACACACACACACACACACACAACTCTCTCTCTCTCTCTCTTATATAAAAATATATATTTACTTATATTTTATATATATATTTATATATTATATATAATTATATGTTTATATAATATATATATTACACAAAACCCACACACACAACCATATATATATATTTTAATATATATATATATTATAAATATTTTATATTATATATGTATACACACCACACACAACGTTATTCCAGCGGAATTAGAATCTCCTCGGCCACAGTGCAAACAAAAATCAATAACGCCACACATGAAAAAAATCGGAATACAAGCCATACGTCCATAATAACAAAATTCAAAATCCGTTGACGAGGCAGCCTTCCCCCCTTTCTATCAAGTTTCTTTATCTGATCATGCTAAACATCCAGCGGCCTGAGCAGATGCACGCACGGGAAAGGTACTGTTTTCAGCATGGATACAACTACGCCTATAGAAAGGGTTATGGCTTGGGCGGGGCAGAGGGGCGAAGGGTAGCGAGAGAGAGAGAGAGAGAGAGGAGGGGAGGGAGGGGATGGGTGGGAGGGGGAAGGAGGGGCAGAGAGGAAAGGAGCGAGAGAGAGAGAGAGATGAGAGGAGAGGAGAGAGAGAGAGGATGAGATGAGGAGAGAGTGAGAGACGATGATGAGAGCCCGATGGGGAGGGAGAGAGAGAGGCCGATGGACTGAGATGGAAGGGAGGGAGAAAGGGAAAGGAAAAGAGGGAGGTAGAGAGAAAGGGGGGAAAGGTGGAAGGGAGGTGAGAGGGACAGTAAGGGAGGAAGGGAAAGGGGAAAGAAAAAATTGGGGAAGGGAGGGAAGATGGATGAAAGGGAGGGAGCGAGAAGTGATAAGAAGAGGAAGGAAGGAGGAGAATGAGGAAAGGATGGGGAGCAAACAGAGAAAGAAAAGGGAGAGAGAGGCAGAGAGACTGAGAGGGAGAGGGATTTGAAAAAGGGGCAGTAAGGAGGGGGAGAGGGACAGAAAGACAGAAGAGAGATGCTGAGAAGGAAGAGAATGGGAGGAGAGAGAAGTAGAGAGGAAGAGGGGACGAGAGAGACGGAAGGAATGGAGAGAGGGAGGAATAGAGAGGAAGAGGGGACGGGAAAGACGGAAGAGAAGGGTGCGAGAAAATGGAGGGGGAAAGGCAGAGAGGAAAGGCAGGAAGACGAAGTGAGAGGAAAGGAAGATGAAGAGGAAGGGGAAAAAGAGGGAGAGGAAGCAGAGAAGGGGGTAGGAGGGGAAAATAAAAAAACGGGAAAAGATTATGTTATATATATATTTTCTCTCTCCCGCTGTGTTTCTTCTCATTTTTTTGTTATTACACTCTCTTCCTCTTACTTTCTCTGGGCCCCCAAATTTTTTCCGCTTCCTTTCCCCCCCCCCAACCCAAGCACATCCCTTTTCCATCCTCTCATTTCACTTTCCTTTCCCCTTTTCTCCCCCTCCCTTCCCCCTTCCCCTTTTTATTCTTTTTCTTTTCGCTTAGCCCTTCCCTCGCCCTTTGACGTATAATTGGGGATGGGGGGTGGTGGTGGGGGGGGGGGGGGTGTTTGTTTTACTGGGCCGGGCGATTCGAAAAAGGGGGAATAAGAGAGAGAGAGAGAGAGAAAAGAGAGAGAGGAGAGAGGGGGAGATGAGAGAGAGGAGGATGAGAGAGAGAGAGAGGGTGGGAGAGAGTGAGAGGAGAGAGAAAGGTGAGAGAGAGAGAGGGAGAGAGAGAGGATGAGAGAGATGAGAGAGAGGAGAGAGAGGAGGAGACAGACAGGGCAGACGAGAGAGAGAGAGACCCGATAAAGAGAGAGAGAAAAAGAGCGAGACAAACAGACCAAACAGGGACAAAGATAGCGACCCCGACAAAGACAGAGACAGAGACCCCGACAGAGGCAGAGACAGAGAAAAGAGAAAGACGATAAACGCTCACACATATATCTCTGTGTACTGTCAGGCGATTCGAAAAGGAGGATGAAAAGAGAGAGGGAGAGAGAGAGAGAGAGAGAGTGAGAGAAGAGAGATGAGTAGGAGAGAAGAGAGAGAGAGGGGAAGAGAGAGGGGGAGGGGGGGGGGGAAAGGGGGGGGTGAGGGGAGAGAGAGAGAAGAGGAGAGAGAGGGGAGACAGACAGACAGACGGACAGAGAGAGAGAGGAGAGAAACAGTAAGAGAGCAGAAAGAGAGCGAGACAAACAGACACAAACAGAGACAAAAATAGCGGACCAGGGCAAAGACAGAGACAGAGACCCCGACAGAGGCAGAGACAGAGACAGAGAAAGACAGATAAACGCTCACACATATATTCTGTTTTACTGTCCCCGGGGATTCGAAAGGAGGAATGAAGAGAGGAGGGAGAGAGGAGAAGAGAGGAGAGAGAGAGAGAGAAGAGAGAAAGAGGACGAGAGATCGGAGGAAGAGAGGATGGAGAGAGAGAGAGAGAAAGAGAGAGAAGACAGACAGACAGCCCGAAAAGAGAGAGGAGGGAAGAAAAAAGGGAGAGAGAAGAGAGCGAGACAAACAGACACAAACAGGGACAAAGATAGGACCAGACAAAGACAGAGACAGAGACAGACAGAGGGCAGAGACCGAGACAGAGAAAGACGAAACGTCCACACATAAATCTCATGTTACTGTCCAGGCGATTCGAAAAGGGAGGAATAAACGAGAGAGAGGCGAGAGAAGAGAGAGAGAGGGGAGAGGAGAGAAGATGAGAGAGATGAGAGAGAGAGAGAGGAGAGAGAGGAGAGGAGAGAGAGAGAGAGAGAGAGAGACAGACAGACAGACGACGAGAGAGAGAGAGACAGATACAGACGAGAGAGAAAGAGAGCGAGACAAACAGACAAAACAGAGACAAAGATAGCGACCCAGACAAAGGACAGGACAGAGACCCAGACAGCGGCAGAGACAGAGACAGAGAAAGACAAGATAAACGCTCACACAATATATCTCTGTAGTCAGAAAGATTGTGTCTTGTGATAATATGTGACAGACAGAAATATCCAGCTTTTTGTGATACGTCATTTATGGGAAGGATGCCATTACAATATGTCTATCTATCTATCTATTTAGTGTTTGTCTGTCTGACTGACTATCTATCTAACTATCTATTTATCTGTAAGTAATATTCATCATTATCATCATTTGTTATTGATTATTTATCTTTACTGTTATTATTGCTATTATTTGATATTATTATTATTATTTGATTATTATTGTTATTGTTGTTGTTAGTATTATTTTTATTATATTATTATTATTAATATTATTTTTATTGTCATTATAGTTAACATTATTATCATATTATTATTTTCATCATTATAATTATCCTTATTATTTTATTATCATTACCATTATCATTTTTTGTTTGTTATCATTCTCATTGTTATTATTATCATTATCATTATTGTTATTATTATTATTATTATTATTATTACTATCATTATTATTTTATTAATTAATATTATATTATCATTATTGTTATTATTATCATTATACTATCATTATTATTATTATTATTATTATTATTATTATTATTATTAATCATTATTATTATTATCCTTATTGTATTATTATCATCATTATTATTATTATTATTATTACTATTATTATTATCATCATTCTTACTATTATTATCATTATTATTATTGTTATTATTAATATCATTACTATTATTACTACTACTATATCATTATTATTTATTATTATTATTATTTTATTATTATTATTATTATTATTATTATCATTATTATTATTATTATTTGTTAGTATAATTAATATTAATAGGTAGTAATATTGTGATTATGATAATAATAATAATCATTATTGATATCATTATAATAAATACTACTAGTATTAATGATAACAATAGTGATAATAATAATGATAAAATATATACAAATAAAAAATAGATAATATAATAATGACAATAAGGATAAAACAAATAATAACTAATAACCAAATTGATGAATAATGATAATCATGATAATAATATAAATCATAATAAATGACAATAATGATCAATTAAAGATAATCATTACAATTACGACAATACTACTAATAATAATAATAACAATAGTAATACAAAATGATAGGCAGTGATAAATAACAATAGAAAATGATATAATGATAATGAAAGTTAATTAAATATTAGTGAGGAAAATAATATTAATAGTAACAAAATTATAATAAGGCAATAAAGATACAAACAATGCAACAGTAACAGCAATGATAATAATAGTAATGATGGCAACAGTATGATAATGATATAATAATTTTAATGATAATAAAAATATTAACAATAA
>NC_061823.1:33046708-33051708 GCF_019202785.1 Penaeus chinensis
TTCGTCACCCGGATGCAATCGCAGACTCTGATTGGTTGGTCACATATGTAAACAAAAGGTCCTATTGGCTGTCTGAAAGTAAACAAACACCGTAATTGGTTAACTTGAGTCCATCAGATACAGCAAACAGATCCTTGAGAGGGATGTGAACGAAGGAGGAACAGGAGACGGAAGAGGAGCGCGAGGACGGAGACGAATAGGAAGAGGGAAAAAAAAAAAGAAAAAAGAAAATGAAAACACGTTCCCAAATAACCAAAAAATCAAATCCGCATAAAAACTAAATACAAAATAAACGAAAATATCAGCGAAAATACGCAAAACAACGACGAAGAGATAAAAAAAAAAAAAAAAAAAAAAAAAAAGGAGGCAGAGAAGCGCACCAACGCCACCGCCAGCCTCCGAAACGCGCTCCTCTTTCGACCGCTTATGCAGGAAACACCGGGTCATCATTAAGGCTGATGGATGGTAGCTGAGGCGGTATTTATTAAGCATAATCATTCAACCCGATATCAAACTACCGTTGCCCCGATTTGAGGCGCCGTTGAAAAATAGACGGCAGTATCGACTTTCACTGCCGTAGCGACCTTATAAGAATTTGAGGGGCTGGGTTGGGAGGGAGGAGGGGAATGGGAGGGAAAGGTAGGGGGGAAGAGGGAAGGGAAAGTGGTAAAGGGAGGGAATGAGGAAAGAAAGGTGGCAAAGGGAGGGTAGGGAGAGAGGTGGGTGAGAAAGGGAGGGAAGGAGGAAAGGAGGGTGGCAAAGGGGGGAAAGGAAGAAGGGAAGGTAGGGGGGAAAGGGGGAAGGGAAGGAGGGGTTGGAGGGGGAAGGGAAGGGGGAAAGGAGGAGGGTGGAGGGAAAAGGGAGGGTAGAGGAAAGGGAGAAGGGAGTGAAGAGGAAAGGAAGGTAGGGAGAAAAGGGGACGGGAGAGAAAGAGGGAAGGGAAGAAAGGAATTGAAGGTGGGGATGGAGAATAGAGAAAGATTGAGAAAGGGAAGGGGATAAAGGGTAAGGTGGATGGGGGAAAGGGAAGGAAGGGAGAAAGAAGTGTGAGGAGAAAGGGAAAAGGGAGAAAATTAGGAAGAGCAGATGAGAGTGGAAGGTGGGATAGATGGCGAGAACTGGGAGAGAAAGGGGGAATGAAAGCATGAAAAGCATAGGCAGGACAGAAAGTAGAGAGAAGAGGAAATGAAGGGAAGAATAATGAGAATGATGTAAGGAACGAGGTGGAAGAAGTAGGAAGAAGAAATTAAGAAGTAAAGTGAAACTGGTGTAAAAGAAATAAAGGAGAAAGGAAGAGATAAAGAGAAAAGAGGAGGAGGTAGACAGGGGAGATAAAGGAGCAGGAAAGAAGGAGGAAGGGAAAGGGAAGGAGGGAGGGAAGGGAGAAGAGTGAGGGAAGGAGAAAGAAGGAGGGAAGGGGAAGGAGGAAGAGAAGGGGAAGGAAAGAAGGAAGGGAAAAGGAAAAGGGAAGGAGGGAAGGAAAGAGGGAAGGAAAGAGAGAGAGGGAGGGAAAGGGAAGGAGAGAGAGAGAAAAGGAGAGAGTGAGAGAGAGAAAAGGAGAGAGAGGGAGGAAGGAAAAAGAAGGGCAGCGGGAGCAAAAGGGTGGTGGGGAGGGGGGGGTGTCGATAGATAAATGAACCATCTAATAAGAGTGATAGCCGACGAACTATATATCAAAAAACAACAAATCTTTCAGAACCATTATTTATGGGGATTTTCCTCTCGTGCGCGAATGAACTCTGCAGTTTCTTCGTAAATATGTACTGTTATCATTGAAACTAGACTTGTAATTATTGTCAACCTTAATTCACCTGGTACCATTGGTATCATTTTTTTAGTTATTCTATCTATCAATATACATACATACATAAATATGTATACATATGTATATGTATATATATATACTTTTTATACATATAGACACACATATGTATATGTATGTATATATACGCATACATACACACACACATATACATACATAGATACATACACACACACAAACACACAAACACACACGCACACACAAACACACACACACACACACACACACACACACACACACACACACACACACACACACACACACACATATGTATATATATACATATATATATATACATTTATATAGACATATATATATATATATATATATATATATATATATATATATATGGGGGGATGCACACACACACACACACACACACACACACACACACACACATATATATATGTATGTGTGTGTGTGGGGGGGGGGGGTACACACAGACACACAGAAGATCCAGCCGTTGTCTTTCTGGATGGAACTTTGCAAAGCGTCACACTTTTACCGTTTCTCTATCAAATGGCCGAAACAGATAACGGCGGACGGACCTTAGAAACAGTAATCTTACTTACTTATTTGTCCGTTTTTCCTCTTTTGCTTCCTCTAATTACCTTTATTATTATTATTATTATTATTATTTTTTTTTGCTTGATGTGGCAAAAAGTGTTTTTTCTTTGGTGTCAATACCTCACAATCACAAATCGGTGTAATTAAAGGGAATGTTTTAGTACTGTCATTCTTATTGATACTACTATCATTATTGTTATTGCTATTTTTAGTATTGTCATTGCTGTGATTATGATGATCATTATTGCAATCAAAACTATCATTAATGCTATCCTAACTATCCTTAATGCTATCCTAACTATCCTTAATGCTATCCTAACTATCCTTAATGCTATTAAAACTATCATTATTGCTATCAAAACTATCATTAATGCTATTAAAACTATCATTAATGCTATTAAACTATCATTCTTGCTATCCTAACTATCATAATTGCTATTATAACTATCATTATTACCATTATCTATGCTAACACTATTATCATTGCTATGATTTTGATTATCAATATTATTACTACTATTATCTATACTACCATTAAATCTATCTAGTATAATTATGATCATGATTGTGTTAATCATTATCTTTATAACCCGTGACAGTTCTTCTCACAAAGAGATTTTAAGAAGGTCTGGAGATATTTTTACTCATTTCTATATATATAGATTTATCTCGATTCAACATTGTTCTCATTCATAGCTTCGTATATATATATTTATATATATAATTTATCTATTTTTTTTTTTATATATATATTTGTAGGAGTATTCTTTTTTCCCATTTTCTCTCATTCTCCTGAATTATTTGTCTATCTTAATCTCTCTGTGTTCTTTACTAGTTGCTTTGTCTTCTTTGTTTATATATATTATAGTTTTTTTTTTCTATTATTCCTGTTTGTTATTCTATATCTTCATTTAATCTTCCGAGTCTTATGTTCTTTATTTTTCTCATTTTTTTCCCCACTCCTTTCATCTTTCTTTCTCTCCTCATCCTTTACGCTTCTTCCTCCATCATCAAATCTTCCGGGAATCCATCTCTCCGTCCTCGCAAGCGTTCTGAAAACAAACAAGCAAAATAAATACAGATAAATACAGATAAACAAATCAAATGACAGTCACCATTGATTCCCCATTCTATCACCCCCCCCCCCTTTCTTCCCTTTTTCCTTTCCCTTCTTCCCTTTTTCCTTTCCCCTCTCCCCCCTCTCTCCTTTCCCTTCTCCCCCCTCTTTCCTTTCCCTTCTCCCTCCTCTTTCCTTCCCCCCCTCCCTCTACTTCCCTTCTCCCTCCTCTTCCTTTCCCTTCTCCCTCTTCTTCCTTTCCCCCTCCCTCTTCTTCCCTTTCCCCACCCCCTCTTTCCTTTCCCCTCTCTTCCCTTTCATCTTCCTCTCTCTTCCTTTTCCGCCCTTCCCCCTCTTCCCTTTCCTTACCTCCCTCTTCCCTTCCCCCTTCTCCCTCTTCCCTTTCCCCTACCCCCTCTTCCCTCTGTTTCTTGTTCTTGTAAGGGGGGACGAGGGAAAGAAGGGGGAAGGGGAGAAGTGAAGAAGAAAAGAGGGGGGAGGTGAAAGATGGGGAAGAGCAGAGGGAAGGCTGGGTAGGGGGAGAGGAGAAGGGATAGGGAGACGTGGGGAGGAGAAGAGGGAGAGAGGTGATGGAGAAGAAGGGGGAAAGGTAGAGATAGAGGGGAGACGATGAGGAAGGAGAGAGGTGGGGAGGAGACGAGAAGGGAGAGAGATACTGTGAGGAAGTAAACAGGGGGAGGGGAGAGGTGGGGAAAGAGTGGGCAAAGCGGAAGGTGGGGAGTAGAAGATAGGAAAAGGAGGGAGGGGGGAAGGGAGGAAGAAGGAAAGGGGAAAGGAAGGAAGAAGGGAGAAAAAAGGGAAGGAAAGGGTAAATAGGATAAAGAAGGCGTTTGGGGGAGAAAGGAAAGGGAGAAGCCGGAGGAGGGGGGAGGAAAATATTCTTCGTCTCCTTTTCTTCTGCTGTCAATCTATGCCCTTTATTTGTGTATTTATTTGACATTGTTCATAACCCATTCAATAGATTCTTAAGTTCATTCCGTGCCATGGATGGAACAAAAAAATAAAAAGGATTTTCCCTCTTTTTTTTCTTTTTTTGTCCAAGCTATCATTAATAAAAACCGAGTAAAAAATCAATCCTTACTTGAAAAAGGAAAAATCTGTATAAACTTTAACTACAAGATTATTCTCATATATGATGGCATTGTGACGCGCCAGCATACAGGAAACAACCTCAGTCTGGCTTAAATCATTCTTGAAAAATGGATTTGAGGGAAACGTATCCTCTCTTTTATCGAAACCAGTCTGTTACTCTCGAAGCTTTTAGGCAGCCTCTTTGTAAATATAAATTTGATTGCAATTTTGGTGAACGGTACAACAGCCCAAGATTAACGTATTAGCTCGTTGGTACTAAATATACCTAGTTAACTGTGTATCTACATCTTGCTTGTTTAACATTACAAGAAAGAAATAACATGGCTATCGAGTGTTTTCACTTTGCCTTTATTTTGTTCACTAACTTACTTTTTAAAAGAGGCGGCAGAGCTCAGTGGTAGAGCGCTGGCTTTGGAATCGCAAGGTCCTGAGTTCGCGCCC
>NC_061823.1:33066708-33071708 GCF_019202785.1 Penaeus chinensis
ACATCTACCACATCCTTGCTACCACATCTACCACACCCTCGCTACCACATCTACCACATCCTCGCTACCACACATCCCTACCGCACCCTCGCTACCATATCTACCACACTCTTGCTACCACATCTACCACACCCTCGCTACCACATCTACCACACCCTTGCTACCACATCTACCACACCCCCCTACCGCTCCTCCAAGCCTCACACTGATGGCATTTCCTTCCCAATCTTCTCCAATCTCTATCAGCCTCGGACCGAATCTCGAATCTCGGCGGGGTTAGAGAGATGCTTCATATTGCACGCGGGGACTTAAGGAATGGGTTTAGAGGGAGGGGAAGGAAGGGGAAGGAGGGGTGGGGGCAGGAAGGGAGGGGAGGGGGGAGGGGAAGATGAAGGGGGAAGGTAGAGGAGGGGAGGGGAGGGGAAGGGAAGGGGGGAGGAAGGGAGAGGAAGGAAGAGGAGGGGGAAGAGGAAGGGGGAAGGAGGGAAGGGGGGAAGGTAGAGAAGGGGGGGAAGGGGAAGGAGGGAGATGGGGAAAGGGAAAGGGGAAGGAGGGGAAGGGGGAAGGAAGGGGGAAGGAGGGAGAGGGGGAGGTAGAAGGAAGGGAGGAGAGGAAAGATTAAATGGAGAGGGGTGAAGGGGGAAGGGCAGTGTGGGGATGGGAGAGGTCAGAATGAGAGAGGAGAGGGGAGGGATGGAAGGGGTAAGGGAGGGGAGGGTTAGGGCAGTAAGGGGGTGGGATGGGAGGAATGAAAGGGGGGAAGGGTGGAAGGAAGTGAGAAGGGAGAGATTGAGGAGAGGGGGAAGGATGGATGGGAGGGGAGGGATGGTGGGAACTAGGAAGAGAGGGAGGGGAGGGTAGAGGGGGAAGGGAAGTTTAGTAAGGGGTGGGGTGGGCGAAGGTAGAAAGAGGGAAAGGAGAAGATGGAAGAAGAGATAGAAGGAAGGACGGGGTTTTGTTTCTCTCTCTCTCTCTTTTACTCTCTCTCTCTCTCTCTCTCTCTCTCTCTCTCTCTCTCTCTCTCTCTCTCTCTCTCTCTCTCTCTCTCTCTCTCTCTATCCCTCCCTCCCTCTCTCCCTCCTTCTTTTTCTCTTTGTCTTTCTCTCTCTCTCTCTGTCTCTCTCTCACTCTCTCTCTCTCTCTCTCTCTCTCTCTCTCTTTCTCTCTCTCTCTCTCTCTCTCTCTCTCTCTCTCTCTCTCTCTCTCTCTCTCTCCTTTTCTCTCTCTCTCTCTCTCTCTCTCTCTCTCTCTCTCTCTCTCTCTCTCTCTCTCTCTCTCTCTCTCTCTCTCTCTCTCTCTCTCCCTTCTTCGTCTTCTCCTTTCTCTTTTGGTTTACTTGTAGTTTTGTTGTTACAGAGTTTGGTGTGTCTTTGTTTGTTTGTCAATTTATGCTACTATGTTTGTGTATCGTTTAGCATGATTTTCTCTTTTTCTTCTTCTTTTTCTCCTTCTTCTTTTCTTTCCTTTTCTCCTTCTCTATGTTGCTCCGTCTTTTCCCGCTTTTTCAGCATTTTTCTCTCCCTTTATTAAATAAATCGCTCTTTTCATCTCCTTTTTCGAACATCTGTATCCTCTTGCATTCATATAATAATGTCTTTCTAACTCGACAAACAAAAAATACGAAACGTTTTCTTCGTGTTGCTTGAAACGTTTATACATCCAGTTAAGCTTTTGCAGATTATTTTTGCTATTGTAATGTTGTGATAAAGGTCGCTGGGTCAAGTTTTGCGTATGGTGTGATAGTGTGACTGTGTGTGTGTGTGTGTGTATGTCACACACACACACACACACAATCACACACACACAATCACACACACACACACACACACACGCACACACACAATCACACACACACAATCACACACACACAATCACACACACACACACATAATCACACACAATCACACAATCACACACAAAGAAAAGAAAAAAGAAAAGCCCTGAGAGACAGATACCAAGCATGTCCACACTACTCTCCTGGTCATCCCAGGGAGTTCCTTACCATGCTCTTTATACATGCAAAAATTATGCAAACCCGAGCTCTTGGTGGATAATTTGCATCGACAAGAGGCACACTACTCCTCTATTTTGGGGAAGAGGGGGTAGGGGAGGAAGGGGGGATGGAAGAGAAGGAGAGGGAAAATATAATGATTCAGGTGGGATTGAGGTCGTGAGGATGATGGTGATGATAGAAGATAAGTAGGTTGTATTTCGTATCATAATAATGGTAGTAATTAAGATTATTATAAGTATGTGTTAATCCGTTATTACCGTTATCATTATCATTGTTATCATTAACGTCATCATATTGTCTTTTTAAGCGGTATTATCAACAATTAATAGTATTCTAGTTTTCATTTCTACATTTTTCATTATCATTATCATTTTTGGCATTATAAACAATAATTATTGTTATAATAATCGTCATATCTATCATCAGTCACTAGTGCATATTCCTTTGTTATTATTTTCACTATATAATTTTATACACTGATTTGTTATCTTTCTAGGAAGATGAGGAGGATGAACGAAGAGAAGAAGAAAAGAAAGAAGAATAAGAAGAAAGAAGAAGAAAAAGAAGAAGAAGAAGAAGAAGGAGAAGAAGAAGAAGAAGAAGAAGAAGAAAAAGAAAAGAAATAAGAAGAAGAATAAGAATAAGAATAAGAATAAGAATAAGAAAAGTATGAAGAATGAGAAGAAGAAAGCAGAGGGGAAAAAATCGAATCAAATGTCGTAATATCTACAAACTGCCTAACAAGACAAACAAACAAACTAATCACAGAGCAGGCGAGGAGGTAAATAAACTAATAAACCAAAATTAACACTTATTCCTCCATTCTTGAAGACGCCTCTTTCTCCTTTTTTTTGAGATGCCCCCTCTCCTCCCCTCACCCACTCCCCCTCTCCCTCTCTTCTCCTCTTCCCCTCTGCCTCTCTCTGCCTCTCCCCCTCTCCTCCTCTCCTTCTTTCCTCCTCTCCTTCTTTCCTCCTCTTTTCCTCTCCCCCTCTTCTCCCCTCTGCCTCTCTGCCTCTCCCCCTCTCCCAATCTCCTCTCCTCCTCTCCTCTTCTTCCCCTCTCCCCATCTCTCCCTATCCCCCTCTCGCCATCTCCCCCTTTCCTCCTCTCCCCTGCTCCTCCTCTCCCCCTCTCCTCCTCTCCCCCTCTTCCTTCCTCTTTCTTCCTCCCTTGCCTTGAACTCTCTTTCGTCTTTCCTCTCAATCCCTTACCCTTACCCCTATTTCCCTCCTGTCGCCCTTCCTCCCTTCCTCCCTCCCTCCTTTCCTCCCTTCCTTTTTCCCCTTTATTCTCCTCCCTTCTTCACAATTTCTTGACCTTTTCCCAACCTTTCCTTTTCTAACGTTTTCTCTTTTATCCTACTTCATCTCCCTATTTTTTAACCCTTTATTTTCTTACACCAATTCTTGTCTCTCAGCTCTCTTCCTCTTCTTCCCCCTTTCCCTTCTTTTTCGTAACTCTCTTCCTCCTTTCCCCTCTTACCCTCCATCTCCTCCTCCCCCTTTCCCCTCTTTCTCCTAACTCTCTTCCTCATTTTCCCTCTAACCCTCCACCTCCTCCTCTTCTTGCTTTATATGCCCCTCTCCCATCTCTCTTCCTATTTTTCCTCAATCTCCCCAATTTCTTCTTCCTCCTCCCCCTTCTCTCCCATTTTCCCATCCGTCGCCCTTCACGTTCTCTCCCTCCCATCTCCCATTTTTTTTTTTTTTACTCTTCATTATAATAAAAACCTCTCTCAACCTTCGTCTTCTTCCTCCTTCTCTCCCTTCTCCCTCCAGTCATAATCCTCCTCCTCTTCTCTCACCTTTTTTCTTCACCTTTTTTTCTCCCATCTCTCAATCTTCTTTCTCGTCCCTCTCCTCCCTTCCCTTTCTCTCCCCACTTTTCGCCCCTCTCTTAACTCCCTCCTCCTCCCCTTTCTTCCACGCCCCCTCCTCCTCTCTCAGCTCTCCTACCTCCCCCTCCTCCTCCTCCTCCTCTCTTAACTCTTCCTCCCTCCTCCTCCTCCTCCTCCTCCTCCTCCTCTCTTAACTCTTCCTCCCCCCCTCCCCTCTTCCCCCCCATCCTCCTCACTTAACTCTTCTCTCTCCTCCTCCCCCTCTTCCTCCCTTCCTCCCCCCTCTTCCTCCCTCCCTCCCTCCCTCCCTCCCTTCCTCCCCCCTCTTCCTCCCTCCCTCCCCCCTCTTCCTCCCTCCCTCCCTCCCTCCCCCTTCCTCCCCCCTCTTCCTCCCTCCCTCCCTCCCCCTTCCTCCTCCGTCCCTCCTCCTTCCCTCCCTCCTAACAATAACAAATCAGTCCCAAGCCGCATCGAATTGGATTGGATATACCTGCAGTCATTACGCAATCGCCTAATGTGATCAAGTTGCGAAGTTCAAGATCGCAACACCAGCAACAAAGGAACTTGGATGGTTCTTACTCTTCGTCACTTCACCGTCTTTTTTTTTTCTGTTGTTATATTTATCCTCATTATTGTGAATAGTATCATTATCATTATCGTAAATACTATCATTATCGATATTGATGTCATTGTTATCGCTATAACCATCATAGTTATTATCATTCTTTAAATCATCATTACCATCAGCATCACCATAATTATTACACTATTATCATCATCATCATCCTCTTTAACCCTGTTTCTCCTCTTCCACTTTCCTTATTTCTCTCTGCAATATCCTTCTTCCGCAGTCCTCTTGTCTTTAGGGCATTTATCATCGTCTATCTCTATCTCCGTCGCGGAAGGGAAGGCCAGTTGAACAAAAGAATTGAAAACAAAGCGAATTATCAATTGTAATGAAGCTGAAGTGTTTACATCGAGACGACCCTCCCCCCCACCCCCCCTCGTCTCCTCCTCTTCCTCATTTTCTTTATCTTGCTTCTTCTCTCCCTCCTCTTCTCTATCTTGAACCTTCTCCTCCTCCTTCTCTTCTTCCTCTTCCTCTTCAACTTCATTTATGTTATTGTGTCTACTCTTACTACTTTC
>NC_061823.1:33074208-33076708 GCF_019202785.1 Penaeus chinensis
AATAATAATAATAACAGTAATAATAATAATCATTATCATCATTTTTATCATAACAATAATAAAATGATTATGAAAATAATAAAGAAAAGGATGATAACTAATAGTAATGTTGTTGCTAAGGAAATTATTAATGATATTGTTAATAACATTGATAATAATAACGATAATAATGATAAAAATAATAATAAAATGAGAGCAAAATAATGATAATAGAAATATTATGATGATGATAATGATGATAATGATAATATCAATAAAAAGAGTAATAGTAATGATGATAACAGTAATAATAATAATGATAATAATAATAATAATAATAATAATGATAATAATAATAATAATAATAATAATAATAACAATAACAATTATAATAATAATGATGATGATGATGATGATGATAAGAATAGTATTAATATAATCAATAATATAAAAAAAATAATAATAATGTTAATAATGATAATAATAATAATGATAAACACAATAATAACAGTAAAAAAAAAAAAATTATAATAATGATAATAATAATAAAATCAATAACAACAACAACAACAACAATGATAATAATAATAATAATAATAATGATAGTAATAATGATAATAATACTACTAATAATAATAATGATGACGATAATAATAACAATAATAATATTATTAATAATAACAAAAATCATTGCTATCACAATAAAATAGTACTAGGTAATTATAATGATGATAACAATAATAAGATAATAGTGATGATAATGATAAGAAGAATAATTATAATGATAGAAATAATAGTAATAATAATAATAGTTATCATTATAATTCCAATAATAACAATAACAAAAATAATATCAATAATGAGAATGATGATAATGATGATAATAGAAATGATAACAAATGTCACAAAAAATAACAATATAGTATATTTGTTAATGAAAATGCAGTTAATAGTAGTAGTAATATTGATAATGATAATAGCAATATTGATATTATTAATGATAATAACAGTGGTGATGATTATAAAAATCATAATAATAAAAGGAATGATAATAAATGTAACAATAATGATCATGATAGAAATAACAATATATAATGATAATAATAGTGATTATGAAAATAATAATAATAATAATAATAATAATAATGTTAATAATAGTAATAGCAATGATGATAATAACTATAAATATAAAATTTATAATAGTAATAATAATAATGATAACAATAATAATAATTATTATAATAATAATAGTAATAATGATATTACTACTACTAACAATAATAATAATAACAGTAATAATAATGATAATGATAATGATAATCAAAATAATAATAAAAATAATAATAATAATAATAATAATAATAATAATAATAATAATAATAATAATAACAATAATATTAATAATAATAATAATAATAACAACAACAACAATAATAATAATATTGATAATGGTAATAACAATAATAACAATAATATTTTCAATAATAATAAGGAATAATAACAATAACATTGATAGCAATAATAACAGTATTAATAATGATAATTTTAGTAACAACAATAATGATAGTAGCAGTAGTAGTAGTAATAATAATAATGATACTACTACTATTGCTACTACTACTACTACTAATAACAATGGTAATAATAGTAGTAGTTATAAAAGTAATAATAATGATGACGATGATGATAATGATAATGATGATAATAGTAATAATAATAATGATAATGTGATAGTGATAGTGATAGTGATATTTATAATGATAGGGATAGTGATAGCAATACTACTACTATTACTAATAATAATCATGATAATAATGATATTGATAATAGTGATTGTAATAATAATGATAACAGTAATAATAATCACAATTATGAAAATAATAATAATAATAGCAACGATAATGATAATAATGATAATAATGATAATAATGATAATAATGATAATAATGATAATGATAATAATAATAAGAATAATGACAAGTGTAATAATAATAAAAATAAGACAATAATAATAGTAGTAATAACATCAATTATTATAATGATAATAACACCAATAATAATAATAATGATGAAGATGATAATTGGTTTAGTATTAATTATAATAATAATAGTATAGGAATAGTTGTAGTAACCATAATATTGATTAATGATATTGATAATTATGATGATAATAATAATAACAATTATAACAATAATAATAATAATAATAATAATAATAATAATAATAATAATAATAATAATAATGAAAATAATAATAATAACAGCAATAATAACAATAATGATAATAATAATAATAATAGTAATATTGATAATAATGAAAATAATAATAATAATAATGATGATAATAATAATTATTATTATTTTCATTTTTATTATTATTATTATAATAATAATGATTACAATGATAATGATGATTAAGAATAAGAATAGTACTACTGTTTTTAAGAAAAATGCAAGTAATATCAGTATTAACTATAATAATAACAGCAAGAACAAACTTAACGTCAACAAGAACAATAAT
>NC_061823.1:33101708-33104208 GCF_019202785.1 Penaeus chinensis
ATTATAATTGTTATAATTATTATATTGTCATTATCATTATATTTGCTATTATCATTATTAGTAATATTGTTGTTATTATCACATTATCATTATTATTATTATAATTATCATTTTTATCATTACCGCTATCATTGTTATCATTATTGTTATAATCATTCTCATTATCATTATTATTACTATCATTCTTCTTATTCTTATGCTTTGTATCATCAATACTATCATTATCATTATCATCATTATTACTATTTTTATCATTATCATCATTATTACTATTTTTATCATTATCTTCATCATCACCATTCGCTTTCGCATATTTATTACTATTAGTAGTAGTTGTTGTTATTGTAATTATTATAATAAATATCATTATCATTGCCATTAACATCGTCATTGAAATTACTATGACTTATACCATTTTCACCATCATTATCAACATGATTATCGTTATCATCAACCATATCTTATCATCAACTGCCTTAATCATATAAACTACATCGCCATTCTATATTTCCCTCTACCGTTTTTTTTTGTTTTTTTTTGAAGTTCACGATGATCAAAGAATTTCCTTCGCGGCAGCCGGTTAGCGAGGTGCAGTAACCGGAAAATCAGGGTTTCCTTTCCGGCCATCAGCTCGCTTTCGGTCCATGGAGGTTCTGTATGCTGATGCTTATCGAGAAAGTGTAGGAGAAAGATGGAGGAAGGGAGAGGGAAGGTGTTCACGTCATGGGGCTGTCAGCGGGAGACTTCAATGCGTGTTTAGAAAGGATCTTCATGCTTTTTATTTTGTTTGTGTGTGTCTGTGTGTTTTTGTTTTTGTTTTGTGTTCGTCTTTTTCTTTTGTTTTGTTGTTGTTGATTAATCTTTTTGTTGAGTCTTTTTTAGTTTCTCTTTTTTAACGTCTTTTTTTCTTTTTTTACTTGTTTCTCATTTTATTCCTTATTATCTTATGGTAATGAGTAAAGTTTTTTTTTTTTTTATCTAATTCTCCATATTTTCTCACTTCTTCCTTCTACATTTCTCTTGGTCTTATATTCCTATCTTCCTCCATTTCTTCCATCTCTTCCTTTCATTTCTCTTTCTTTTCTCTCTTCCTCCACCCCTCCTTTCTCCAATTTTCTCCGCATCACCTTTTCATCTTCCTCTTCTTTCCCTTCTATCCCTTTCACTCTCACCTTCTCTCTCTATCTCCCCCCATCTTCCAGACCCTTCTCTCCTCCTCCCTTCCTCCTCCCTTTATCGTTTTTCTC
Source organism: Penaeus chinensis (assembly GCF_019202785.1). Taxonomy (NCBI): domain Eukaryota; kingdom Metazoa; phylum Arthropoda; class Malacostraca; order Decapoda; family Penaeidae; genus Penaeus; species Penaeus chinensis. The sequence goes on from NC_061823.1 coordinate 33,102,956, forward strand.
CCTTACCCTCTTTTTTCGGAGATTATTTGGGTAAATGAGGCAACCGTTTCGTCGCTGAGTTGAAGGCAAATCTTGTCATTTTTATCATTCAGGGGAAAGTCGCTCTCCTTTCTTTCTTTTTCCTCTTCTCCCCTCTTTTTTATTCTATTTTTCATCTATCTCCTCTCTTTTTTTCTTTTTGGTTATTTCTTTTTCTTTTGACTACTCCTTTTCTTCTCTGTATCATTGTCTTCTTTCTTGTTTTCCTCCTCTTTTTCTCTCTCTTTTTTTTCTTTCATCTCCTCCCTCCTCTCTTCCTTTTTTTCTCTATTATCTTCGCTCCTCTTTCTCACTTCCTTATCCACCCTTATTATCTTCACTCCTTTTCTTCACTTTCTTCTCCACTCTCTTTTCCATTTATATTTCTTCATTTTCCTTTTCTTTTCTTCACTTCCATTTCCACCCCTGTTAACTCTTCTTCTCCTCCCTTCTCCCCTTCTTCTCCTACTTTCTTCCCTTCTTCCCTTCTTCTTCCTCTTTCACTCTCACCCTTGAAGGATAACCTCAAGGAGGACCTCGAAATTGAAGAATGAGGAACTATGACGCTTCTAAGTTTTTCCTTTCTTTTTTCTTTTTCTGCCTCTCTTCCCCTGTTCTTGTCTTTCTTTCTCTCTTTACAAATTTCCCCTTTTTTCTTCTTTCTTCATGTGTTATGTACACCTCGTTTCTTTTCCACTTCCTTTTCCTCAGTCACATATTCTATGCCCTCACGAGTATGATAAATGTTGGCCTTTTCACGACCGTCCTACGTTTCCTCTCTCCCTTTCCCCTTGCCTTTTATCCTTCCTTTTCTTCGTCTCTTCCTTTCCCTTGCCTTTTACCCTTCCTTTTCTTCGTTTCTTCCTCCCTTTCCTTTTCTCTATCTCCATCCATTCCCTTTTGCCACATCCCTTCCTTTTTTCCTCGTTCATTCCTTCCCTTTCCTCTTCCCCGTCCCTCTCCTTTTATTTTTCTCCATCCCTTCTTCTTTTCCTTTACCCATCCTTCCCCTTTTGCCTTGTCCCTTCCTAGCCTTTTCCCTTTCCAATTCCCTTCGTTTTTGCCTTTCCTCATTCCTCCCCTCTTCCCCTCTCCCTATCCCTTCCCCTTTTCCTTGCCCCTTCCTCGCCTTCTCCCTTTCCCATTCCCCTCACTTTTCCCTTTCCCTATTCCTCCCCTCTTCCTATCCCTTCCCTTTTCCCTTGCCCCTTCCTCGCCTTCTCCCTTTCCACATT
>NC_061823.1:33109208-33116708 GCF_019202785.1 Penaeus chinensis
GTGTGCTGGAGGTTGATTCGCTGTATTATCATTTCACGGACTTGGAATTAATGTCGACTTTTAGGGATGTCCTTTCAGGACTGTCTTCGTGTTCTGGCAGGTGCCGTTGTAAGGAGATTATAATTTATAGGGGTGGGGAAGTGGTGAGTGGGGGTGTGGGGTGGGAGGGTTAGATTTGCGGGATATTAGCCTGTTATGCCTGGGGCCTGGTCGTTAATAGGTGTGTGTTTTACGTAGGACTATATTATTTGTGTGACTCGGTACTTTTGTTTACCTGTGCTTGAGTGTGTTGGGACTGGCAGGTTGGTATTCGGGGATATTTTTTCGGTTTTCTGAAAGAGAGGTCGTCTGCTGTATTAATCATGGTGTAGACTTCATGCGGTGATCATTTGAGTTTTGGGCGATTATTCGCTTAATTTGGAGGTTAGTGTGGCGTGTTTGTCTGCTGATTGAAGTTAAAAGATTTCTGCGAGTTTATTGTTGACCGGCATCGGACGTCCTGGGGACCATCCTTTGTCGGTGTGGGCAGTTGTGGAGTCTGGTTTCTAATTATTTTTATTCATATTGCTTCTGTGCTCATTTAGTTGGAATGTTTCAATTTTGCAATATTTTTCAAGACATTTTGCTGATGGTTTTTTTAATATATTGGAATTTTATAATTGGTCGGGGGACCAGTGTGTGAGTGTTCGGTTTGCTCTGAACGATTTGGGAGTAAATTGCGTGCGCCGTGCTGTGCATTATTATGGAATATTAACATTATAATTACCCTCGTAAGGGATTGGCGTAGAGTTGCATATATGTAAAGGACCACTAGCCAGAGCGAATTTTTCTCAGTTCTTCCATTATTATGATTCTTCTCGTCGCCTTGTCGTCATTCTATTTGTGATACGTTATCTCATTGTTGGGCGTGTGGAGGATAATTGTTGATCTGAGGTTTTTTTTTGGGGATCTGATAGGTATGGGCTACATTCTGGGGATGTTACGTTTCGATTTATCTGAAAACTGTGTCTTCCTATTGGGGTAGTCTATAGTAGTTGCTTTTGTGGGTACGTGTTACATGAGGTATCGTTCGGATGAGCTCCGTTCGGCGGCTGTGATGAATGAGGGTATCATTTTGTAGACTCTGGATAAAGGTTTTTGTTGTAGGTCTCGGGTGGAGATTTGGATTGTACGTGTGCGGGGCATTGCGTGGCTTAGGGATCTGTCCTATTTTCTTAGTTTGCACTTTTTATGTGCTTGGGATACTCAACGTAGCTTTTTTTGGGAATGTGTTGCTTAGGATCAAATATTCTTGTTTTCAAGTTTCTCCTTTCTTTCGGAGTGTGGTGTTACGTTGGAAATGTTCGAGTGCTAACGGGCGTGTGGTTCACTTGTGTTAGCGGTGTCTGGTGGGTTCCTCTTAATTAGGTGGGTCTCAGTGCCTTGCGACCTACATCTTCCGTGGCTTTTGTTACTCTTGGGTTTAGACAATTTTGCTTCTTGGTCCCTCCTATACTTCTTTTCATTAATTACATAATGAAGCTTTCACGTCATACGTATGTTTCGCCCATGTCTGTCTGAACGTCCCCTTACTGAAGACAGCGTTATAGAAACCTATTTTGCAAATTTAGTCTTCTGAGATCGTGGGGGAGGCTGGTGGCTGGTGGGATAATGTTGCACATTGCGGAGTTTCGTTGTGCATGCAAGGTTTACCTCGTGCAAAAATTAATGGCCTTCTGTTTGAATTATAAGGAGATTTGGATATTGTGTGTTAGAAGATATTACCATATAGAATTTGAATAGACAAAATACACCGCACACATAGACACAGGCATATACAGACACAGACACACACACGCACACACACACACGCTCGAACACACATTTTCTTTATTGTTGTTATCATTATTTGTATCATCATTATCATTATTATTACTACTATTATTAGCTTTATTGTTTTCATTGTCATTTCATATCTTTCTTTGTCATTATCATCATTATCATTGTTGTTATCATTATCATTACAGTTATCATCATTATCATCATCATTACCTTAAAAATTATTATCACGTCGGTCATCAATGTCATTCTTATCACTTAAGATTTTTTGTAATGATAATAATTGGTATTATTAATTTCTACTACGATTATTATTATTATTATTACTATCATTATTATCATTATCATCACTAGTACCACTATTACTACTACTACTATTATATTATCATTATTATCCTTATTTTAAGGATCACTGTTATTATTATTACTAGTATCAGCATTATCATGAATATGACTATCATTATTATCGTTTATTATTAATAATAATAATAACGATAATATCAATTATTGTCGTAATTGAAATGGTCACAATTGATTCGTTATCTTTATTATAATTATTATCATCCTCATTATTCCTTTTATCATCTATAGTATTATCATAATAATAATAATAATAATAATATTAATGTAATAATGATAATGAGTATTATATATAATAATGATAAATATATTAATAATAATAATATTAATGGATATTTTATAATGATAAAAATGATAATAATTGTTTTAAATATTGTTACCATTATAATTACACTATTATCAATTTTTATCAGGTTTATTTTATTATTAGATGGTGTTGTTTATCAGGTTTATTATTATGTAATATTATGTATTTATTTTTTATTATTATTATTATTTATTATTATTATTGTTTTTATTTATTATTATTAGTAATTGATTTACACATCAATTTATTATTATTAATTATAATATTTAATCATTATTTCTTATTTTATTTATAAAGTATTATTAATAATCATTAACATATTGATAATTTATCTAGATTAAACATTAATTATATGTATAAATAGGATAAGTGTATAGTTATTAAAAAAGTATCATCATATGAACAATTTTTTCTAATGAGGTAGGTTAAGGTGGTGGATGTTGGATGATTATTATTATTTTATGTTGTATGACTAACATTAGAAGGTGGTTCCTTTTTGTTACCTCTTGAATTTTTAAATTTGGGATGTTTTTTTTTTATATTTTAGTTTTTTTTTTTATTCCTCTTTTTTTTTTTTTTTATTTTTTTTTAATTTTGTTTTTTTTTGATTTTTTTTTTTTTTTGATGTTTTGGTACTTGAGTTTTTTTTTTATTTTTATATTGGGTGAGTGGTGGTTTGTCTTAAGTTTTTTTTTTTTTTTTTCGTTTTTTTTTGTCTGTTTTCTTGTTTTATGGTATGTATGTTGTTTATTATTGTTGGTTTTGGTTTGTATGTGTTTGTTTGGTTTGTAGAATGTACTATTTTATAATCATATGTCTTTTTAGCATTTATTGGTAATTTTTATAATGTAATGAGTGGGGTATGATGTTAAGTTTTAGCAATAGGTTGAGAGTTGGTGGAAGGGTAGCCTGTGAGTGGGATTTGTTTTAGGTTTAGGAGTATTTAGGAGGATTTATGATGAGGATGGTGGGAGTTTTGATATGGATGGGTGGGATTGCTTTCTATTGTGTTTTGGTTTGGGAATAATCATTGTTGGGATGTGGGTGTTGAGTTTGCTTATTCAGGGCGTATTGTACTTAGAGTTATAATGTTCTATAGTACGATTTGTGTTGGTCATTATTTACCAATATTAATCATGATTAATATTTTCATTTATTTTATAGATAAGGTTTTGTAGGATGATTTTTATTTTTTTGTTATTATGTTAGTTATGATGTGTATGTTTTGTATGTTAGTTGTATTGTTGGTTTTTATTATTATTTGTGTGGAGTAAGATACTTATCATTTTCATTTTTGTTATTATTATATTATCAATTAGTATTATATTTTGTATTATCATTAAATATTATTATGATGATCATTATAATTATCCATGTGAAGTTGATTTATCATTTATATTTTGATTTTTATTAGCAATAGCAGTTTCATTATCATTTTCATGAGCTGGTGAAGTTGGTTTGGTGGTATTTGTGATTTGTATCATTATTATAATGATGGTATACTTTATTGGTGTGGTATTTGTGGTGGACTGGTTTTATGCAAGTTATTATGGAGAGGAAAAGAGAAGGATAAAGGAGGAAAAAAAAAAGGGAGAGTAAGGGAATAGTATGGGATTATAGGATGGGGTTTATGAGGGTGTATAAGTGGGTAAATGGAAGAAAGGGAAAAGAACAGAATAGGGAAGAGGAAGGAAAATGAGAGGAAATAAAAGGGAAAATGGAGGGGAAAAAGGAAGAAGAAAATGTAAGGAAAAATATAGAGAAAAGGAGGTGAAAATGAAGAGAAAAATGAGAGGCAGAGGAAGAAAAAAGGAGAGGGAAAGGAGGGGAAAAGGGAGGAAAGAAGGAGAAAGGGAGGGAGGAAAAGAAGAAGAAAGGAGGGGGAAATGAAGAATAGAAGAAAGGGAAAAGGAGGGGAAAATGAAGAAAAGAAGAAAGGAGGAGAAAAGAAGAAGAAACTAAAGAAGAAAGAAAAGGAAAAAGAGGGGAAAATGAAGAAAAGAAGAAAGGAGGAAAACAGAAGAAGAAAATGAAGAAGAAAGAAAGGAAAAGGAGAGGAAAAGGAAGAAAAAAAAGGAAAGGAGGAAAAAAGAACAGGAAAACGATGAAAAAAATAAAGGAAAAAAAACAAGAGAAAAAGGAAGAAGAAAGAAGAGAAGAAAAAGGAAAGAAGAAAGCAAGAAGAAAGGAGTTGGAAAAGGGAGAAGGAAGGGGGGAAAAGGGAAGCGAAAGGAAAGGCGTGGGGGCGAATTTTCCATTGATCGGCGACTCCTGAGGGCTAACGATGAAAACAACATCTGCAGTTAATGTTCTTGAGAGAAGGCGGGGAAGGCGGGGCATAAATCATGGCCTTCTTCGCTCTCTTCTCTCTCTCTCTCTCTTTTTTAGATATTCTTTCTCTCTCTCCTTTTTTAGATATTCTTTTTCTCCCTTTTTAGATATTCTTTCTCTCTCCTTTTTTAGATATTCTTTCTCTCTTTCTCTCCCCTTTTTTTTTAGATATTCTTTCTCTCTCCTTTTTTTTTTTTTTTAGATATTCTTTCTCTCTCCTTTTTTTTTTTTTTAGATATTCTTTCTCTCTCCTTTTTTTCTAAATTATTTTTCTTGTCTTTCATTTTGCTTCTAGTTTTCTTTTGTTTTTGTTTCGTCTTTTTTGTTTAATTTTGTTGTTGTTCTTCTTTGATGATATTTTTGTTTTGTTTTGTGTTTTTGGTTTTGTTTTCTTTTTGTTATGTTCTCTCTTTTTTTTTTTTTTTTTTTTGTCTTTATTCTTATTCAAATGGTTTGTTTATTTCTCCATCTTCTTTACCTCTCTCCTGTTCTTAATCATCCTCTTTCTTCTCGTCTCCTATGATTTTCTTATTCGCATACCTCTTCCTCTCCTCCTCCTCTTCCTCCTTTTTTATCTCTTTCTCCTCCTCCTTTCTTTAAACCTCCTTCTACTCCTCCCCATCCTCTTCCTATTCCTCTTCCGCCTCCTCTACCTCTTCCTTCCTCCTCTGCACCTCCTCTTTCTGTACATAGCTTCCTCCTTCCCTTTCTCTACATTCCCCTTTTCCTTCTTTCTCTCATAGAGCTCTTCCAAGTACTTCCTTTCCCTTTTCTCTCTCTTCTTCCTTTTCCTTATTCTCCAACTTTCCTTTGTCTTATGGCGTATGTCTCCGTTTCCTCCTGTCTCCTTGCGTTATTTTCTCTTTTACTATCGACCTCTATCTCCTTTTCTTATTTTCTTATTCCCTATCTCCCTCTATCGCCCTTCCTTATTTCTTTTTTTCTATCTCCCTTTATCTCCCTTCCTTATTTTCGTATTCCCTATCGCCCTCTTTCCCCTTCCTTATTTTCTCTTTTCCTATCTCCTCCCTTCGCCTCTCTTCCTTATTTTTCCACTTCCTAACTCCCTTTATACCCCTTCCTTTTTTATCTTTTCCTATCTCCCTTTATCTCCCTTCCTTATTTTCTTATTCCCTATCTCCCTCTATCTCCCTTTCTTATTTGCTGATTCTTATCTCCCTCTATCCCCCTTCCTTTTTTCTCTTTTCCTGTCTCTCTTTTCATCTTTTCTTTATTTTCCCATTTCCTATCTCCTTTCTTTTCTCTAATTTCCATGTATCTTTTTCTTTCTCTTTTCGTTTTTTTTTTTTTTTTTTACCCTATGCATGTTTTCTCTGTAACTTTGTCTTCGCTTTTTCTCTCGTTTTCTTTCTCTATTTACGCTTTATTTTTAGATGTTTCAGTTTGCTTCAGTTTTGCACTTTATATGCTCTTTCTATATTTTCTTTCTATATTTTCCTTTGTTTCTACCTCTCTCGTTCTCCTGTTTTTCTCTCGTTCTTTTCGCTATTATGATTATTATTATTATCATTGTTATTAGTATTATTGTTATTATTATTATTATTATTATTATTATTATTATCATTATTATTATTATTGTTGTTATTATTATTGTTATTATTATTATTAATATTACTATTATTACTACTATTATTGTTATTATTATTATTATTATTATTATCATTATTATTATTATTATTATCATCATTATTATCTTTATTATTATTATTATTATTATTATTATTATTATTATTATTATTATTATTTACATTATCATTGTTATTGATATTATTATCATTATTATTATTATTATTATTATTTTTATTATTATTATTATTATTATTATTATTATTATTATCATTATCATTATTATTATTATTCTTATTCTTCTTCTTATTATTATCATTATTATTGTCATTATTATTATTATCATTATTATCATTATTATTATTATTAATATTATTATTATTATTACCAGTATTATTATTATCATAATCATTATTATTATTGTTATTATCATTGTTGTTGTTATTATCATTATCAATGTTATTATCATTATTATTATTATTATTATTATTATTATTATTATTATTATCATTATTATTATTATTATTATTGTTGTTATTATTATAATCATTGTTATTATCATTATTATTATTATTATTATTATCATTCTTCTTTTTCTTATTATTGTTATTATCATCATTATTATTGTAGTTATTATTATAATTGTTATTATCATTATTATTATTATCAATGCTACTACTTTTCTATCATCCTCCTCATTATCATTATTGTTAATATTTTTATAATTAATATGATTATCATTGATGTTATCATTATTTTTTTTTTCATTATCACATTAATATTTTTCTTTATCAATACTATTGCTTATATCACTTTATATCATTATTTTTATTATCATTATTTTTATTTTCATTACTGTTTATTTTTTGTAATTATTATCTTATTTGTTGGTTTAAATTATTATTATCATTAGCATTTTTTTCATATTATTGTTATTGTTATTGTTATATTATTATTATTATTGTTATTGTTGTTGTTGTTATCATTATAATTTCATTACAATCAATGTTATTATTATGATCATCATTATCATCATTGTTATTATTATTATTAATAATACTATTATTAGTATCATTATTATCATTATCACAATCATT
>NC_061823.1:33121708-33129208 GCF_019202785.1 Penaeus chinensis
CTTTTCCCCCTCCTCTTCACTTTCCCTTATCTTCTCCCTTTCTCCCATTCTCTATAACCTCTCTTCCCCATTATTCTCTTTTCCATTCCATCCTATGTCCCTCCTTCCTCTCTTTCCCTTCTCTTCTTTCCCTCTTCTTCCCCTTCTTCGCATCTCCTCCCCCCCTCCCTTTTTTCTCTTCCCTTTACCTCTTCCATTTCAAATAGATACGAAAGAGGTAGAAAAGAGAGAAGGAAAGAATGATTATCTATCTATCCCCCTACTTTTCATTTATCTATCTCCCTATCTATCGAATAAGCATATATCCTCTAACTGATAGGTGTATTTACCTATCTATCTGCCAGTGTATCTGCCCATTTATATGTTAATAGATCTATCTAACTATCCATATGCTTACATGGCTATCTATCTGACTATTCACACACACACACACACACACACACACACACACACACACACACACACACACACACACACACACACACACACACACACACACACACACACACACACACACACCCACGCACACACACACACGCACACACACACACACACACACACACACACACACACATATATATATATATATATATATATATATATACACATGTATATACATATATATATATATATATATATATATATATATATGTATGTATATACATACATATATATATATATATATATATATATATATATATATATATATATATATATATACATATATATATATATATATACATATATATATACATATATATATATATATATATATATATATATATATATTTATATATATATATATATATATATATATATATATATATATATATATATATATATATATATATGTATATGTATATATATGTTGTAACATCTATATATATGTGTATATATATTATATATATTTTATATATATTATTATTATATTATAATATTTATTATATATATATATATATACTAGAGAGAGAGAACGCGACGAAGCAGTGAGAGAGGAGAGGGAGTTATGTGTTAGTGTGGGTTGTGTGAGTGGTTGAGGAAGGGTGTTGGTTGAGAGAAGGGAAGATTGTAGGAGTGGTGGAGAATGGTGGTGGTGGTGGGAGTTTGTTGTTGAGGTGTTAGTTTGAAAGTAAAGGGAGGGAGTAGTAGGAGTAAGTGATGAATAGAGAATGTTTGAATGTAAGATTGTGTGGTAAGTGTTAGTTGGTGTTGTTTGTGTGATAGGGGTGTTTTAGAGTGGAGGATGGATGGGTGTTATGAAGGGTGATGTGTTATAGAGAGATGTTTGTAGTTTTGAGTGTTGATGGGAGATGGGTGGGAGGGAGTTGTGGGGAGGGAAATAGATATGAAATGGTGGGTGGATGTTTGTATGAGAGTTAATTTGTAATGAAGATGTGTTGTGTGAGTGAGTGAGTTGTGATTGATTTAGTGGTTGGGGGTGGGTTAGTGTGGAGGGTTTGGAGGTGTATAGTGAAGGGAGTTGTTGGTTTTGTGGAGTCGTTGGTGTTAGGTATTGGTGGGGTGATTGATGTGTGGTGATGTGGTGGAGTGGGGTGGAGGTGTGTATGAGGTGAAGTGGATAGGTGAGAGTTTGTTGTGTTATTGAAATTGGGGTTAAGGTTTGGGGGTGTAAGAGAGAGGTGAAGGGGGAGGTGTTGTGGAGTGGTTTTAGTATATAGTGAGGTGGGGAGGTTAGAGATTTGTGAAGGTGTTGAAAGAGTGTTTTGTTGTGGTAGTGGGTATTGTAGTTTGGGTGAGATAGGTTAGGGATTGGTACGGTATGATTTTGAAAGATGAGATAAGAGGATAGATTGTGAAATGAGAGAAGAGTAAATGGCGAGTGGGGAATGTGATTGTAGAAAAGTGGTTTGGTGGGTGTGTATGTGTGAATTGGGGTGGTGGGAAAAGGGGAAGGAAGAGGAGAGAGAAAGGAAAGGGAAAATGTAGGGAGGAAGAAAGAATAGAATAAGAGAAAAGAAGGAAGAAGAGATAAAAAGAAAGAAGAAGAAGAAAGGGAGGAAGAAGGGAGGAAAGGAGAAAAGAAAGGAAAAGGAGGAAAGTAGGAAGGAGGGAGGAGCATAAAGAAAAAGAAAAAGGGAAAAAAAAGGGGAAAGAAAGGTGAAAGAAAGTGAAAGGAAAAAGAAGAAGAATAATTGAAAGAAAAGAGGAAAAGGGAAAAGGTGAGATAATAGGGAAATAGGGAAAATTTTTAGGGAGGGGAAGGGGGGGAAGAAAGGGGGGGGAAAGGGAGGGGGTATGAAGGAATGAATTGAAAAGAGAGGAGGAGAAAGGGAAGGGGGGGAAAGGAAAGGGAAAGGAAAGGGGGAATATGGAAGTGGGGGAGAATAATGAATTGTAGGAGAAATGGAAGGAAAAGAAATATGGGGAATAAGGGGAGGAAGAATAAAAAATACAATAGGACAATGATAGATAGATAGATGCATCAGTAGTAATTAATAAAAAACAAAAATTCTACCACAAAGCTATTCGATTTTACTTTGAATGTAATTAACATATTCATTATCATCGTCATCATTATCGTCACTGTCATCACTGCCACCGTAATCACACTGTATATATGTTCGTTGTAATGTTGGTTGCCTGGGTGCCTGGTCACTAGGATCCAGCAGCATCTCGGGTTCTAGCAAATTATAATTTTTCTTAAAATAATGAATAATCGTTTAAAAAAATTTACCATTTGCGTGTTTTGGTGCCCCCTATCACTGTGTTTGTTCCGCAATGTTTGGTGGTTTAAAAGAGGATACAGTGATGTGTGAATCTTAGAAAAACATTTTTTTTTCTTTCTTGAAACAAGCAGGAAGTGGCAAAAGTGTGGATAATGTAAATTACTTAAAAAGATGGATATATGTATATATAGCGTTGGGTGTTTACTTTTCTTTACCGTGATGTAGATTATTATAAGGATATCATTATGATATTAAGGTTATTTACCATACTCTGATTATATATTTTTTTTTCTCCCCCCCCCTCTCTCTCTCTTTCTTTACTTCTCTCTCTCTCTCTCTCTCTCTCTCTCTCTCTCTACTCTTCTCTCTCTCTCTCTCTCTCTCCCTCTCTCTCTTCCTCTCTCTCTCTCTCTCTCTCTCATCTCTCTCTCTCTCTCTCTCTCTCACTCTCTCTCTCTCTCTCACTCTACCCTCTCCCTCTCTTCCTCCTCCTCTCTCTCTCTCTTTCTCTCTCTCTCTCTATCTATCTATCTATGTCTATTATCTATCTATCTATCTCTCCTCTCTCTCTCTCCTCTCTCTCTCTCTCTCTCTCTCTCTCTCTCTATCTCTCTATCTCTTTTCTTTCTCCCTCCCTCCTTCCCCCCCCTCTCTCTCTCTCGTCATCTCTATCTCTCTCTCTTATCTCTCTCTCTCCTCTCTCTCTCTCTCTCTTTCTCTCTCATCTCTCTAACTTCTTTCTCTTCTCCCTCTTATCTTCTCTCTCTCTTTTCTCTCTCTCTCGTCTCATCTGTTTCTATCTTATTTTATCTATCTCGTTTTTAAAGATGGATGATGTTTAAAGGTATATACTGCATACAGGATACATTTAAGGCACGAGAACTTTAAAGTTATTGCCTTTACCTCTTCATCCCTTAAAGTAGATGGAGCGAAATATGTCAAAAAACATATTTTTATTGTAGGTCTGTTAAGGAAAATTCCAAATGGATGAGACGAATTGATGATAATATAAATATACGTGATTGAGCTAATTGTCCTAATCACAAATATGTTTAATGTTATTCTTGATTCTTATTATCATTATTATCCTCTTTTTATTAGCATCAAGGTTACCATTTTTGTCATTTTATATGTGTTATCCTTATTATACTATCATTATTTATTACTATTACTTAGTTTATAATCCATTTTTATTAACTTATCTTTATAATTATTATCATTCATGATTATTATTATCATTATTGTCATTTTTCATTATTATCATTATTCATTATTATTTTTATCATTTTCATTATTATCATTAGTTTTATTTATTATTAATATTCATTTTTATTATCTTTTTTTATTTTTCATTTATTATTTAACATCATAATTATTATCATTTATCATTATCCTTTTTATTGTTATTTGTTATTTTTATCCAAAACTATTGTTGTTATCTCATTATTATTTATTTATTGTTGTTATTACTTCTCTACTCGCTATTTTTTATATCTTATTTTTTATTTTAATTATTATTTTTATTATTATTATTTATTATTTTAGGATTTATTATTCATGTTCATTATGATTATCATAATCTGTTATTACCTATGTTCATTTTCATTATTCATTATCTATAATTATTATTAGATTATTCAATCATTATCATTATGATCATTATTTGTTATCGTTATTATTGTGTATATCATCCTTTTTTATTATATCATCGTAATTTATTACTATTACAATGTTGATAATCAATATCATTATAATAATGATCATGATAATAATAGTAATAATAACTATGTGGTAATAAAGTCTAGTAAATAGTGATGTAATAATATCAGATTAGGTTATTGTTTATTTATTTCTTATCATAATTTTATCATTATTATCATCTTCATTATTACTCATCAATACTACCATCCTACATTATCATTTTCATTTATAATTATAGTTGTATTCATATTGTGTCTTCTATTTAGCAATTATCAATTTATCTGTAATATGTTATAATTGTCACTATATTTCTCATAATCGTGATTGTAACAGTTTATTCTCGTTTCTTTTTGTTCTTATTATTTTCTTGGTCTTGTTCGCTATATGTCCAGTTATTTTTAATTATTTGTATTATTTTTTAATTAGGCATCAAATCTCATCTATCATCGCCACTCCTGACCATCATAATTAGTATAACGATCAAATATACTATTAGATTTTCAGGTAGAAGTAGATGTTGTAAATTCATTGATTATCATCAAGTCGTTATCATTATTATCTCCATTGCTATTCTATTTACGCCATCACAAGGTATTAACAAATAAGAAAACGAGTAAAATATAAATGAAGTGCTAAAGTATTATCATTTATCTTTCCTTCCACTGGGGGAAAAAATCGAGGTCACTTCTTCAGGATTGACTGGCATGTCCTGAACACAAACTAACTATGACATGTATGACAGCCTGAAAGAACATCTAACGCGACAGCTGTTTAGCCAAGAGTCTTGTAGCAAGGTATAATTCGGCGGTTTTCTGCAACAGATAAAAAGTAGATGGAAAAGGAGGAGATAAGCAGAAGAACAGAAGAAGAAGAAAAGAAGGTATGAAGAAGAAGAAGAAGAAGAAGAGGAGGAGGAGGAGGAGGAGGAGGAGAAAAAATAAAAAGCAAAAAGGAAAGAGAAAGGAAGAACAAAGAAAAAGAATAACAAGGAAAACAAGAGCAAGAACAAAAGAAAAAAAAAGACGAAGAAGAAGGGACGCGGATTTTTTTTTTTTTTTTTTTTTTTTTATTTTCTTTGAAGACCGAGAAGATAGAAAAAGAACAGCGAAAGAAAGAGGAAGAAAGCTCAGAAGAGGAAAACTAAAGAACTTTTAGGAAAGATTTCTCTTGACTCTTAAGGTAATAGCGGTCCTTACTCTCTTAATAGCAGTAATTGCTCAATATAGTAACTTAAAACAACAACAATGATAGCAATAGTAATAGTAGTTATAGTAGTACAATAGTAGTAGTTGTAGTAGCTAGTTAGTAATAGTGAGTAGTAGTAGTAGTGTAGTAAATTGTTAATAGTAGTAATATTAATAGCAATAAAGAGGATGTAAGTAAATAATAGGTAAACACTATTAGTAGCAATGTTTATAAGAATTAATGAAATAGGTATACCAAATTAGTGAACAAGAATATGTTGTAATGATAGTAATGATTAGTAAAAATGATGGTGATATATAGTAATTATCATGATAATGATAATAATAATGATTATGATTAATAATAATATAATAACATTAATAACACTTAATAGAAAAGATAATAACAATGATAGCAACATAATAATAGTAATAATAATAATAATACAAAATTATAATGCATAATAATAATAATCAAACAATAACAATATAAACAAAAAATGATAATGACAGTATATTAACGCATAATATTCACCAATCTACCATATCCCTCTTCATTCCTCTCAATCTCCATCCTTCCCTCTTCCCATACTTCCATCCCTCCTTTTTATCCTCCCCTTCCACATATATCCATCTCTCCTTCCCTCTCCACCTCATCCTCCCCTGCCCCTTACCCCCCTACCCCCTCTCTTCTCGGAGCATCAACACTAGAAATCACCACTTGCATCCTCCCTCTTACCACCCCCCTCAACTCATATCTCCTCCCCCCCTCCCCCTTTAAGATTATTATTTACCCTTTTCTTCATTCCACACACCACACATTGCACACAAATACAAATACACACAACTCATAAACCATTACAAACAAATTATACATACATAACACAAATCGGACAAAACACACATGCATACATCAATACGCACACCACTCACACACACACTTAGGTAGACACCTCCACCACACATTGCATAGTACATGTCTCGCTCAAGCTAACTCATATCGGTACGCTGACTCTGCGATCTCGATGGACATCGCCACATACTACATCAGACGCACACATTCCAGACTCAGTGGCCGACTGCACACTAGAGAGACTGACATCACGCTGAGACTGGTGGCTTCTAGAGTCTTCCTACATTTGAGCTGCAGTGTGTACACTGTCTGTGATCGTAACAAGGGCGGTGTGTGAGCGTGTGCGTCTTTGCTCAGTGAGTACTCTTCTAGCGTTGTGCTGCGTGCTTGTGGCTGGCTAAGGTCTATAATCTTGTCTACGGTCTGTCGTGCTAGATGGCTGTGACGGTAGTGTGGGGACTCTATGCTCAGTAACTGCTTCGCTCGGATATGCGTGGCTGGGAGGGTAGATGTGTGGTGCGGGGAGGAGATAGCGAGAACGGAGGTAGCGAGCCGTTTGTCGAAATGTCGTAGCTCTTTATCCTCGCTGTGATAACTAACATATTAAGTAAATGAATTAAACTAACACAATATATAAAAAAACACAATACGAATATCTAACTCATCGGAAAATACACTGTTAAAAATTCCACTGAACAAGGGATACAAAGACAAAACGTTTTCAAACCAAGAGAATCAACATAAGGGAATCCAAATAATTTAACACCAAGAAAAGAAACAGGAAGAACGTGGAGTAAAATAAAAATATAGATAAGTATTCTGTATTCGATCTATGGCATTAAGCAGTTACATAAAAATAAGGCAAAAATAAAAAAAAAACGAATAGGTCCAAAAAAAATAAACCAAAAAAAAGGAGAGCAAAAATCAAAAAAGGGTGAAGGTGAGCGAATGAAGTGTAAGGAAGGGAAGGGCAGAAAGTAGAGTTAGGGGGGATAAAGGGAAGGCAGAAGAAGGGTGGAGGAGCCCTATTTTTTATAGTGTGCGGAGAATCAGAGTTTTACGAAATTTTTTATTA
>NC_061823.1:33141708-33149208 GCF_019202785.1 Penaeus chinensis
TAAGTTACAATGGTAATAATGATAATGATAATAATGATAATGATAATCATGATAGTGATGATAATAATGATAATAATAATGATAATAAGGAGGATAATGATAATAATAACGATGATAATAATTATAAAAATAGGATATAATAATAACGATGATACTACAACTACATTTTTTATTTTTCTATTTTTTTACATTTTTTTTTATAAAATGTATTTTTCTTCGTCATACAATTTCGGAGACCTCTTCTGACTCGTTATTCGACAGGCGTCCATTTTCTTTGACATTTCACGATCGATTTTTTTTTTTTTTTTTAGTAAGAAGGGGAAAAGAGGGGAGAGGAGATCGAGGGAGGACGGAGGGAGAGAGGGAGGGAGGGAGGGAGAGGGAGGAAGGGAGGAAGGTAGGGAGGGAGAAAGGGAATGGGAGGAAGGGAGGAAGAGAGGAAGGTAGGGAGGGAGAGGGAGAAAGGGAAGGAGGGAGGAAGAGAGGAAGAGAGGAAGGTAGGGAGGGAGAGGGAGGGAGAGAGGGAGAGAGAGGGAGGGAGGAAGGGAGGGAGGAAGAGAGGAAGGTAGGGAGGGAGAGAGAGGGAGGGAGGGAGGGAGGAAGAGGGAGGGAGAGAGGGAGAGAGAGGGAGAGAGGAAGGGAGGGAGGAAGAGAGGAAGGTAGGGAGGAAGAGGGTGAGAAGGAGGGAGGGAGGGAAGGAGGAAGATAGGGAGGTAGGGGGAGAGATGGAGGGAGGGAGAGAGAGGGAGATTGAGGGAGGATGGGAGGGAGGAAGAGAGGAAGGTAGGGAGATAAAGGGAAAAAGGGAAGGAGGGAGGGAGGGAGGAAGAGAGGAAGGTAGGGAGAGAGAGGGAGAAATGGAAGGAGGGAGGGAGGGAGGAAGAGAGGAAAGTAGGGAGAGAGAAGGAGGGAGGGAGGGAGGAAGAGAGGAAAGTAGGGAGAGAGAGGGAGGGAGGGAGGGAGGAAGAGAGGAAGAAAGGAAGGAAGGGAGGGAGAGGGAGGGAGAGAGGGAGAGGAAGGGAGGGAGGAAGAGAGGAAGGTAGGGAGGGAGAGGGAGAGAAGGAGGGAAGGAGGGAAGGGGGAAGAGAGGGAGGTAGTAGGAGAGAGGGAGGGAGGGAGGGAGGAAGGTAGGGAGCGAGAGGGATAGAGGGAGGGAGGGAGGAAAAGAGGAAGGTCGGGAGAGAGAGAGAGAGAGAGGGAAGGAGGGAGGGTGGAAGGGAGGGAGGAAGGGAGGAAGAGAGGAAGGTAAGGAGAGAGAAAGAAAGAGGAAGGGGGGAAGGGAGGGAGGGAGGAAGAGAGGAAGGTAGAGAGAGAGGGGGAGGGAGGGAGAGGGAGGGAGGGAGAGGGACGGTCCCTCCCTCTTTTTGCTTTTGAACTTCCTTATCTGTCCCTCTCTCTTCTCTTTTTTATTTATTTTTCTCTGGTTCGTTTCTTTCTTCTATCTTCCTGTTTTTCTCATTTTCGGTTTTTGTTCTCGCTACTTTTCTGTGTATCGCATTTTTCTCCTACTTCTTCCCCTTTTTTTTCCTCCTCGCATTCTTTCCTCTTCTTCTTCCATGTTCTTTTTCCTCCTTATCCCTCTTCTCCTCCCTACCAGTATTACCTTCTTCCTCTTACTTCCCTCTTCCAAATTCACCTTCCTCCTCTTTATCCCTCTTCTCCTCTCCTTCCTCTCTCTTCCCGCTTCCATTTTTCTCCTATTTTCTCCCTCCCCCTTTCCCTCTCTCTCCCTCATCCTCTCTCTCCCTCTTCCTTCTTCTCCTCTCCTTCCTCTTTCTTCCCGCTTTCGTTTTCACAATCCTCCTCCTTCCTCCTCTTCTCTCCCTCCCCCTCTCTCTTTCTCCCTCCTCTCTCTCTCCCTCTTCGCTAACCGGCAGCAGAATCGCCTGGGGAATGAAGATTGAGGGGGAATGGGGGGGGGGGTGGAGGGGGGAGCTAGGATGGGCAGGCAGGCAGGCAGACATCGTGGGAGGCAGGGGGGGGGGGGAGTAGACGAGTGAGGTGGAGCTTTGGAGAGAGAGAGGGGGGGGGGGGTGATAGAGGGGAGGAGAAGTGAAAGGGGGGGGAGGAAGGAGAAGGGGGAGGAGGCTGGAAAAGGGGGGAGGGGCAGGAGGAAGTGAGGAGGGAGAGGTGGAGGGAGAGGGGAGGGAGAGGAAGAAGGAAAGAGGGGAGAGGAGGAAGAGAGTAGAAGGCAAAGGGAAAGAAAAGTGTGTGTGGGGTGGGGGGGGGGGGGGAAGAGGAGGAGGAAGGGAGAAAGCAGCGGAAGAGGGAAGGGGAGGGGGTGGGTTGAGGGTAAGGGAAGGGGAGGGGAGGGGGGGTCCATGTTTGTGGTGCTGCACCAATAATCTGTCACTCGTAGTCGACATTGAAAAATTGAAGGCGTTCCATCCACGACAACACAGCCCACCCGCCCGTCGACGTGGGCAGGGTGAGCGAGGGTGGGTTAGGGTGGGCGGGGGTGGGTCATTTGGTAAAAAGGTGGGCGGGGTGGGTCGGTGGGTAAGCGGACGGATGGTGGGTGAGTGAAGGAATTCTTAACCTCGAAACTTTTCATCACGTAAAAATGAAATGTTTATAATGATTGTGTCTGTTTATGATGACATAGTGGCAGAGATGACGGTGGTAATACTATATTCTTGAGGGTGATGACGATGACGTTAATGATGATGTTGAAGAATGACAATTAGATATAAATGGCAGTAAATATAATAATGATGATGATGGTGATGATGATGATAGCAATGAAAATGATAATAGTAATAATGCTAATATCTATAATAATAATCATAATGATGATAAAAATGATCAGAGTGATAATGATAATAATAATAATGATAATAATAATAGTAATAATAATAATAAAAATGATAATAATAATGATGATAATAATAATAACAATAATAATAACAATAATAATAATAATAATAATAATAACAATAATAATAATTATAATAATATAGTATTAATAATGGCGATGGCGATGATAATAATGATGTTGAAAATGATAATGGTTACAAGGATAATGATAATGATAAAGATGACAACAATAACATAATTGACGATAATAACATAATGATAACATAATAATGATAATAATGATAACAACCACAAAAGTGACAAAAATACCATGCATAATAATAACAGAAGGATGCCATTAGCTGCAATAGTGAAAATATTTTATGTTAAAATCATATGTAAATTGTTCAGTGAATTTTCACATGTGTAGAAATAGAAAATGTTATCAGAAAGGAAAATCAAAATTGCTTTATTCTATGGAAATTGAAATGGCAGCTCCGAATCTTCCAGCAATTTTCTTATTTTTTCTTGTCAATTTTCATAACAATATATATGTATGTATGTATGTATGTATGTATGTATGTATGTATGTATGTATGTGTGCGTATATATATATATATATATATATATATATATATATTTATATATATATATACATATATATATATATATATATATATATATATATATATATATATATGTATATGTATGTATGTATATATATACATATATATATATATATATATATATATATGTATATATATATATATATATATATATATATATATATATATATATTCATAATATGTGTGTGCGTGTGGCTATGTGTGTATTATTATCATTATTAATAATGATAATAATGATAGTAATAATAATAATAATAATAATAATAACAATAACAACAATAATAAATTATCATCATCATCATTATAATTGTAATGATTATCA
This sequence comes from Penaeus chinensis, assembly GCF_019202785.1. Taxonomy (NCBI): domain Eukaryota; kingdom Metazoa; phylum Arthropoda; class Malacostraca; order Decapoda; family Penaeidae; genus Penaeus; species Penaeus chinensis. The sequence goes on from NC_061823.1 coordinate 33,145,453, forward strand.
TAATGATTATTATTATTATTATTATTATTATTATTATCATTATTATTATTATTATTATTATTTTTATTATTAGTAGTATTGTTATTATTATTATTATTATCATTATTATTACAACTATTATTATTATTGTTATCAATATCATTATTATCTTAATTGTTATCCTTATTATTATTATTATTATTATTATTATTATCATTATTATTATTATTATTATTATCATTGTTATTATTGTCATTATTATCATCGTTATTATTTTCATTATTATTATTGTTATTATTATCATTATTATTATTATTATTATCATTATTATTATTGTCATTATTATTATAATTATCATTATTATCACTATTTTTATTATCATTAACATTATTTTTATTATTATTATTATTATTATTATTATTATTATTATTATTATTATTATTACTATTATTATTATCATTATCATCATCATAACCGTCATTATCATTACCATTACAATGATCATTTCTATTAGCCTCATTATCATTAGGATTATTACCATTATTATTATCATCATTACTATCATTATCATTATTATTATCATCGATATCATCATTATCGTCAATGTGGTCATCATTTGTTGTCGTAGTAATATTACTCTTATCATCATAATCGTTATTATTAATAATTATATCAGTATAATTATCCTCCTCATTATCATTCTTATCATTGCCGTTGATGATAATGGTAGAATGTTGTAGTAATGATAATAATGATAACAATGATAACAGTAATGTAAATAATGATAATGATAATGGTACAATTACTGCCTCTACTGCTAAAACAACTACTAATAATGATACAGATAATGATAATGATAATAATAAAACAATGAAAGTTATAATAATAAAGTCCCCATTGCCAGTACAGTGATATGTAGCCTCCCTCACCCTTTTCAAATGACGCAATCCTCACCACAGAGCTCTTCACCATCACCTCACAGTGCACAGCAGGACGCCCATACTCTGGCTCTCCATCACAGTCCTCCCGCATCCAGCTGTGGGAGTTCGCGGGTGAAGTGGGAGAAAGGGAGGGAGGAGGATGCTGTGAGAGGGGCGTGACAGCGTGGGGAGATGAGGGGAGGTACGTGAGGAGGGAAGAGGAGGGAAGAGGAGGGAAGAGGAGGGAAGAGGAGGGAAGAGGGAAGATTGAGGGGAGTGGGAAGAAGGAAGGAGGAGGGTAGTAGAGAGAGGTGAGGAGAGGGAGGGTGGGAAGCGGAGGGAAAAGGAGAGAGGAGGTGAGGAGGGCAAGATGAGGAAGGAGGAAGGTGGGTAGGGAAATGGGGGTTTGAGTGGGGCGGAGGGAGAAGGGAGGGGTTTCCATAGGGGTGGCTCAGCTGTAGGTCTGACTAAGAGGACTGCGTGTGGGTAGGGTGAAGTGAGGGAAAAGGGAGCGTGGGGGGGGGGGGGTCGTGAATAAGGGGAAGGGAAGGTGGGGGGTAAGGAATGAGGGGAATAGAAATAAAGGGAAGGGGAGGGGAGCAAAAAAGAGTAGGGGTAAGAGGGGGGGGGGGTTATGGATATGCTAGGGAGAGCAAAGAGAAATAAGGAAGGAAGGGAGAGGGAGGGTTAGGCGGGAGAGAGGGAGGGGAAAAGATGAGGTAATGTATACCATAAGTGCACATATGCGTGATCGGGAGTGTCATATTCAAAACACGTTCACACGCACAACAGACAAACAGCCACGGCCCCTTCACCTTACACCTCGGGTTGCCTCGCTCTCGATCCACGCGTACCTCCCCGACTAGAAATTCCATCTTATCTCGAATCACGTATCTCGCACCCTCTCTCCACCACCTGATCTCCATCACTCCATCATTATACCCACAACCTTTACCTTTTTTTCTTTTTGGGGGCCTCACAAGCAACAGCTCCCTCCCACTTTCTCCATCTCCGCCACCAACCACACCGGAATCAGACGCTAAACCCAGAGCCTTTGAAGGGAGAAAATAAGAAAAAATAAAAAAAAGAGAAAAAATATGAAAAAGGGAAATATTTCTTTGAAGGTTCTCCCCACTGTCATCAAGGGTGCAAGTCATGTCTTCCGAGCTTACCGCGGTCTGGAGGGAACACCTGACGGAGGCATTTCCAAGGCGGCCGCGGAACAGGGGAGGAGGAGAAGGCGGATGGTGATAAAAACCGGGAGATAGAGAGGACTGGGATATTTCGAGAGAGATGTTGGGGCAGGGAAGCAAAAGAAGAAGAAGAAGAGAGATGATGAAAATAAGAACTGGGAACGAGGGGGAAGGACGGAACAGGGAAGAAGAAGAGGAATGAGGATAAAAACAGAGAAGGGAAGAACAGGGAAGAAGAAAATATAAACCGGGAAATAGAGAGGAAGGGATAGAGGCATTTCTAAGACTGTCACGGAACAGGGAAGAAGAAGAAGAAGAAGAAGAAGAAGAAGAAGAAGGAGAAAAGAAGAAGAAGAAGAAGAAGAAGAAGAAGAAGAAGAAGAAGAAGAAGAAGAAGAAGAAGAAGAAGGAGAAGAAGAAGAAGAAGAAGAAGAAGAAGAAGAAGAAGAAGAAGAAGAAGAAGAAGAAGAAGAAGAAGAAGAAGAAGAAGAAGAAGAAGGAGAAGAAGAAGAAGAAGAAGAAGGAGAAGAAGAAGAAGAAGAAGAAGGAGGAGGAGGAGAAAAGAAGAAGAAGAAGATGAAGAAATATAATAAAAATAAAAACTGAGAGAGAGATAAAAAGGACAGAAGCATTTTAAAGGCGGCAACGGAACAGGGAAGAAAAGAAAAAGAATAATAAAAACCGGGCGATAGAGAGGGAGGGATAAAGGCATTTTTAAGAAGACGATGGAACGGAGAAGAAAATAAAAAGATAAAAGATAAATACCCTGGGGATAGGAAGGGGGGAATAAAGGCATTTTATGAATCAATAGTGGAACAAGCAAGGAGAAGAAGAAGAGGAAAATAAAAACTGGGAGTAGAGAAGGAAGGATAAAAAGGAGAAAAAAGGAAAGTCATTAATGGAAAGAAAAATATAAAGAAAGAGATAAAGCAAGAGGGATATATATATATATATATATACATACATATATATATATATATATATATATATATATATAAATATATATATATATATATATATATACATATACATACATATATATATATATATATATATATATATATATATATATATATATACATATATGTGTGTGTGTGTGTGTGTGTGTGTGTGTGTGTACATGCACACACACACACACACACACACACACACACATATACATACATACAAATATTTATATATTTACATATATATATATATATATATATATATATATATATATATGTGTGTGTGTGTGTGTGTGTGTGTGTGTGTGTGTGTGTGTGTGTGTGTGTGTGTGTGTGTGTGTGTGTGTTTAACGCGTCATTATGCCATTAAGAAAGTCATTATGGAATAAGGTTGAAAGAAACCATAATAAGAAAGGAAAAAGGCAGATATATTAAGCAATTATGGAATGAGGAAGAAAACAGTAAAGCCAGTGTATGTGCGATAAAGAGATTGAAGAAAGAACAAGGAAACTAATTTAATGATTATGTATATAAGGATTAGATATAGCAAAGAAGAAAATTATAACAGGAGGAAATATAACGATATATAATGTGTATATGTATATATATATATATATATATATATATATATATATATATATATCTTTATATATATGCATATATATATACATATATACATATATACATATATATATATATATACATATATATATATAT
>NC_061823.1:33180703-33183203 GCF_019202785.1 Penaeus chinensis
TCGTGATTATTGTGGTAACACTAAAAAAAAAAAACAAAAAAAAAACTGTTTGTGTTTGTTTCCTTGTTTTCAATTTATAATTCTTTAATAAACTTTCTATATATATATATATATATATTTTTTTTTTTTTTTTTTTTTTTTTTTTGACGTGGTGTGTTGTTAGTGGATTGAATTATGTACATATCATTTTAAAGTATATGTTCTTAAGAAGAAATTAATTATGATATTAGTAATAATAATGATAATGATGATGATAATAAAGATAATAATAATAATATTGATAATAATGATGATGATAAAAGTAATAACAGCAGCAACAACAACAACAACAACAACAACAACAAACAAAATAATAATAATAATAATAATAACAATAATGATAGTAATAATGATAAAATAATAATATAATTAATGAAATAGTAAAATGACATGATAATAATAAAAAATATAATATAAAAAGGAAATACGAGACAGATGGATGTGTGTATCTTATTCTCTCTCTGTCTTTCTTCTGGCCGTTTTTTCTCTCTCTCTATCTATCTATTTGTCTATCGTCTCTGTTATCTATCTATCTATTTTTCCCATTTTTTTATTTATATATTTAATTTTATGTATACATACCAAAAAAACCCCACATATGTGTGTTTTTAGGGATCTATCTATCTTTTTTTATTTTTATGTATCTTTCTATTTTATTTTTATTTTTATATATTTATTTTATGTATACACACCCCCAAAAAATATTTTTGTATATACAAATATTTTGAATGGTTTTGTATATTTTTAAAATATTATATATGTATGTATTTTTTATGGTTTTTTCTTCTTTTTATATATTAAAATTTATAATATTTTATTTTATTTTTATATATATATTATATGTGTATTTTATTTTTATTGATATTTAGTATATATATTTATTATTTATATATATCATTTTGTTATACCTATCCCCCCTTTTCTTCCAAACTTTTTTTTTAGATCAATTGTTTTATTATATATATAAATATATATATAAAATGTTTTTACCATCTTAATTTCCTTTTTAATTTCCCCTCACATTTTCAGTCTCCTTCCCTTTTTTCTCTTATTCTTTTCTCCCCTCTCCCCCTCTCGACTACTTTTTAATTGATTTAAACGGGAAAAAATTCCGGGCAAAAGGGGCACCTAAAGCGGAATCTTTTAAACTGGGCTTTCCCGACGGGGAAGGGAGGGAAAACGAGTGGGAAAGGGAAAATAAAAAATATACTATCTTTTCTTCTTATCTTGTCCCATTTCCCCCTTTCTGCCTCCCTGTCCCTAGTCCCTTTCTTGTGTCCCTGTTCTATTTCTCTTCCTTTTTTTCTGTTCTTGATTATAGGTGTATATTTTTTATATGTTTGTTGATTATTTTTCTTTCTCTGTTTTCTCTGTTTTTTTTCCCCTCTCTCTTTTCTCTCTTTTCTCTCTATGTTTCTCTCTTGCCCCTTTCTTTTTCTCTTTCTCTCCCTCTTTTTTCTTTTCTCCCTTTTTTCTCTCTCTCTCTCTCTCTCTCTCTCTTTTCTCTCTCTCTCTCTCTCTTCTCTCTGTTTGTATCTTCCCCTTACTTCTGTCTTTATTTTTTTTATCTTCCCCCCATCTTTCTTTCACCTTTTTTAACATTCATTTACACCCTTCATCCACTTCCTCATGTTTATTTATTTCGTTTATTTCTCTCCTCTTTCCATCCTTTTCATTATCCCTTAGTTATCCTTCTTCTTCTATCCTTCTTCCATCCCATGACCTAGAAATGGATGCCTAACCTCGACTTTCCAAGAACCGAGGCCCTTTTTTTTCGGGGGGGGGGGGGCGGAGCGGTTTGTTTGGGTTTACTTGTATTCTGCCTAATCCGGTATTTTTTTTTTTTTTTTTTTGGATGATATTGAGGTTGTATGCACACGCAAACGTGTAAACACACACACACACACACACACACACACACACACACACACATATATATATATATATATGTTATGATTATATATGTATGTTTATACTTCAGTTGTAAAGATACATACACATTCAAAAACAATCACACACACACACACACAAACGCACACACACACACACATACCCACATACCCACATACCTCCTACCCCCCCCCCCCCTTTCCTTCCTTAAATACAGTACATTCCACGAAATACCAATTTCACACAGATCTGGTTCGGTCGAAGTACACACAGAAGACATCCAATTCATCTCTCTTTCTCTCTCTCTCTCTCTCTCTCTCTCTTTCTTTCTTTCTTAAAAAAGAACGAAACAAGAGGAGAGGCGAAAGAAAACATAAACTTTACACAGAAGGCATTAATCCTCAATTACATGTTTATAGAAAGTTTCGCAAACGTGGAAATTTGCGAGACGTACAAACAGATCGGGATCCATTTGCCCCCAAAAAACTGTTCTTCTGTTTGATAAAAGATTATTACGGGAATTCGAAACAGTAGTGTCAGTAACGGAGGGGAAGGAGGAGGAGGAGAAGGA
>NC_061823.1:33190703-33198203 GCF_019202785.1 Penaeus chinensis
TTCCCTTTGCAACAAAGAAAAAGGTAGAATCATGATGACGTTATTAGTAACAACAATTATAGTGCTGATAAAGGATAGCGTTGATTTTTAATAATGCCTGTGATAATAGCAGTATCTTTCTTAGTATGTATGATGCTAAGAATTGTGGTAATTATAATGATGATGTTGATGGTGTTGTTGGTGATAATTAAAAGGATGATAATGATGATGATGATAATAACGTAGCAGTATCATTATTGATATCATTACAATTATTGTTATCATTGTCCTTACTATTATTATCATTATTATTATCGTTAGTAGTATTAATATCAATATTATTATCTTTATTGTTATTATCATTACCATTATTATTATCATTATTATTATTGTTGTTGTTATCATCATCCTTATCATTACAGTTATTATAAAAATGATGATAAGAATGATTTTTATTATTATAATCATCATCATCATTATGATCATTATCATTGTTGTTGCTATTATTATTACTATTATTAGTAAGAGTCGTATCAATATTTGCATTATTATTATCATCAATACCATTATTATTATCACTACCATTATCACTATCATTGCTATTATAACTATCATTCTCACTATCAACTTCATTATCATTATCATCTTCATCATTATTTACATCATTATCATCACTATTAATAATGCCATTATTATCATCATTATCATCACTATTACTAATGTCATTATTATCATCATTATCATCAATATTACTAATGTCATTATTATTATCATTATCATCACTATTACTAATGTCATTATTATCATCATTATCATCACTATTACTAATGTCATTATTATCATCATTATCATCAATATTACTAATGTCATTATTATTATCATTATCATCACTATTACTAATGTCATTATTATCATCACTATCATTGTTATCATTATTTTGATTATCATTATAATGATTGTCATCATTATTTTGATCTTTATCATTATTATTACTACTTTTATCATTATTATCATCATTATTATTATTATTATTGATACTATTATTATAATTATTTTATCATTATTATTATAATTTTTATTATTACTGTTATCATCATCATTATTATCATTATCATCATCTATATCATTATCATTATTATCATTTTCATCATCTATATCATCATCATTCTTATTGTTATCATGATTGTTATCATTATCATTATCATTATTATCATTATTGTCTTCACTATCATGTTATTGATAAAACTGAGGATCAAAATACAAAATGCAAAATAACGAATTAACGGAAACAAAAGAAAGGTAATAATAGGTACTATAGTAGTTATTCATGATAATGTGATTGTTATAATAGTAGTAATAGTAGTAGATATTCATGATAATGTGATTGTTATAATAGTAGTAACAGTAGTAATTATTCATGATAATGTGATTGTTATAATGGTAGTAACAGTAGTCGTCATTCATGATAATGTGATTGTTATAATAGTAGTAACAGTAGTAGTAGTAGTAGTAGCGCTAGTAGTAATAGCAGTAGTATTAGGGCTACTAGTAATAGTAGCAGGAGTAGTAGTAGTAATGGTAACAGTAGAAGTGATGAGTGTAATAGTAGTAAATGTAATGGTAGTAGCAGTTAGATGTTGTTGTAGTAGTAGCAGTAATAATAACAGTAGTAGTGGTGGTAGTTGTAGAAGTAGTAGTAGCAATAGAGGTAGTAGTTGGGAAGTACAGTAGATCGAAGCAGAAAAGTAGTAGTAGTAATAGTAAATGTTGTTGTAGTAGTAATAATTTTAGTAGTAAATGTTGTGTAGTATCAGTAATAGTAGTAAATGTTTAAGTAGCAATAATATTATCAATAGTAAATGTTGTAGTAGTTGGTAATTCCCGCTGTAGAAAAAGGTGTAGTAATTTACTAAAAATTGTAGAAGTCCCAGAAATTAGTCAACATCACACATTTAAGTTGTTTAAAATGTAAGAAAAAGAGAGTAAAATTTTAATAAAAATAAGAAAAATAATACACTGAGATCAATTGCGATAATTATAAAAAAAAATGAGAAATTGGAAGAATAAAAAAAAAAAAATGAAAATCCCCGAGTTTCGGGGAAAACCTCGGAGGCGCGTCGGTAACCATGGCAACGAGACGCGGACACAGACGCCCACACTTTCACAAGCATCGTTCCAAACCCGGGACTTTACAAAGCCTATCTACCCGTATTTTTTTTTTTTTTCTGTTTCTTTCTTTTTGTTGTATAAAGCGGGATTTTTTTTTCGGCCGTGACAAATTATCTGAACAATTCCGGATTGTTGAGTGATAGACAGCCTTCTACTTCTTTCTCTGTCTGTTTCTTTCTCTCTCGCTCTTTCTTTCTCTCTCTTGCTCTCTCTTTCTCGCTTTCTCTCTCTCTTTCCTTTCTTTCTCTTCCTCTCTTTTCTCTTTCTCTCTTCTTTTCTCTCTCTCTTTTCCCCTCCTCACTCTTTTCCTCTATTTTTTTATCTGTTCCTGTCTCCCCGTTTTTTAATTTTATCCCTTCTTACTCTCTTTCTCTCCATCTATCTAACACAGCCTCTCATTTTTTTCTCTCCTTCCTCTTCGAAATTTTTTTTTTTTTTTTTTACCCCCACCCATTTTCCCCCCTTTCCCTTCCTTTCTTTTTTTTTTTCCTTTCCCAAATCCGCCCCCCCCCCTTTACCCCCCCTTTCTTCCCCACCCCCTCCCACCCCTGGAAAATTTGATGGTCACCTTTTTATTTTTTTGTTTTTGAAAAAGGGGTTTTCCTAAAAACAAACAAAACAAATGAATTTTATTATTTTTTAAAAAGGTATTTTGCCCAAATTATATAAAGACTTTCATACATGCATACTTACATTACCAATTACATCATACATAATACTTTTTATATATAAAATTTTCATTTATACATACTATATACATAAAAATCATACTACATCATTCACCCGGCCACACTTTCTACAAATGCAATAATATTAGGATAGATAATAAGAGGTGGGGGGATGGGGGGGGAAAGGGGGGGGGAAAGGGGAGGGGAGATGGGAGGGGGCGGGAAAGGGAGGGGAGGAGGGGAAAAGGGGGAGGGGGGAGGGGGAAGGGGAGGAGGGGGGGGAGGGGAAAGGGAGAGGGGGGGGGGGGAGGGGGGGAAAGGGAAAGGGGAGGGGGCGGGAGGGGGAAAGGGAGGGAAGGAAGGGAGAGGGAAGGAAAGATTGGAGAGGAGGGGAGAGGAGGTGAGAGGGGAGGAGGAGGGGAGAAGGGAAGAAAACAATTGGAGAGGAGGGAGAGGTGTTGGGGAGGGGAGGGGGGTTCTTCAGATCAAGCAGGAACAAACGAGACAAACGTGTAATTGTACAATCTCTCTTTCTCTCTAATCGGTCTGCTCTGTACTTTCTTGAGGCCTAGGGTACTTGTTTAGGCCTATTTGGTGTGGATGGGGATGTGGGTGTAGTAGGTCTAGGTATGTGTGGATGTATATATATGATACTAATAATGATAATGATAATTTTTAAAAATTAAAAATGATTTAAGAAAAAATAATTATAATAATTATATAATAATAACTTTACTAATGTTTTAAAAATAAATTTTTGATAATAGTGATAAAAATAATATAAAAACAACGATGTTTTTTTTAAAAAAAAAAATTATAATTTTTAATTTTAAAAATTATTTGGTTTTTTTTTTTAAATTAAAAATTATCAAAAATTTTAAAAACACCATACCCTCCTCCCCTCACCCACCCCCCTTTATTAACCCCAAAAATAAAAATATAAATTTTTTTTAAAAATTAATAATAATAATAATATAATAATAATTTAAAAAAACAAAAAAAATAAAAAAAAAATTTTTTTTTTTAATAATAATAAAAATAAAAAAATTAAATAAAAATAATTAAAAATAATAATAAATTTAAAAATATTAATAAAATAAAAATAGGGGCAATTCTGCACGTAACAGATTTTTGACCAAATAGCCCAGAATGGACCTTCTAAAACCGGGGCCCCAAATTTGTCATGAGACTTACGTGTCATTTCATTCTTTAAATTTCTTTTTAATTATATGGTCGGAAAGAAAGTAATTGGGAAAGAACGATGATAATTACATCTTGGAAGTAAGGAAGAACGTAGACATTGCTCGCGGGTTTGTCTTTATGTCTATATCTGTCTGTTTGGGGTCTGTTTTTTGTTTGTTTTTTTGTGTGTGTTTTTTTGTTTGTTTTTGGGCTGTGTGTGTGTGTTTCTTGGGGCTTTTTTTAGTGTTGTTGTGTGTTTTGTCTTTTTGGTTTGTTTTTGTGTGTGTGTTTGTCTTTTTTGTCTGTTTTTTGTGGGGGTTGTGGTCTGGGGTGTGTTTTTTTCTTGCCTTTTTTGGGGTCCCGTCTTTTTTCCTTTTTTCTTGTGTCTGTCTGTTTTGTGTGTGTCTGTCTGTGTGTTTGGATGATGGATGGTTTGCTATAGGCTTTTGTTTGTCTTTGTTGTAAGAATTCTGTTTCTTTGTTTCCCCAATTCTTTTCCCCTTTTCCCTCACTCTCTCTTTCTCTCTCTCTCTCTCTCTCTCTCTCTCTCTTCTCTCTCTTTTCTTCTCTCTCTCTCTCTCTCTTCTCTCTTCTCCTTCTCTCTCTTTTCTCTTCCACTTTTCTTGTTCCCTCTTTCAATCTTTCTTTTCTCTTTCCCTCTTTCCTCTCCTCTCCTCTTCTCCTCCTCCTCTCTCCTCTCCTCTCTCCTCCCTGACCCCGATACCTACTTTTATAAATTTCAAAATTTCCCCCTTTCCCCAAAATCTTTCACCCTTCCTCACAGCGACCTTGCTCATTCTGCAGGCTAATTACGCACATGAGTGATGCAGCCATTATTATGAACATTATCTCTCGTCCTGTATACATTTCCTGTTATCTGTCGTGAGTATGGGAGAGGTCTACGCTGCTGGATGTGAACTAAGCTATGCTCCGCTAACCTTCGAAAGGGAAGAGAGAGGAAGGGGGAGAAGGATGAGGGAGGGAGAGAGAAAGAGAGAGAGAGAGAGAGAAGGAGATGAGGGAGGAGAGAGAGAGGGGAGGAGAGAGAGAGAGAAAAAGATAAGAAAGAAGGCGAAAAGGATGGGGGAGACGGGAGAGCGAGAGAGGGGGGGAGAGAGAGAGGGGAGAAGAGGAGTGAGGAGAGGAAGGATGAGAGAGAGAGAAAAGAGAGGGGAGAGAGGAAGGGATGGGAGAGAAAGAAAGAGAGAGAGAGGAGAGAAGGAGAAGGAAGGGTGGACAAAGTTCTTTTTTTGTATTGGGTTTTTGCATTTCGAAATATGTTATTATTTTGGGTTTTTTTTTACCCGTGGGGAAAAAGTAAAATCATTTGTGAAGATTTACATGACTAAAGAAGATGGGAGGAGGAAGAGTGAGAGAGAGAGAAAGAGAGAAAGAGGAGAGAGAGAGAGATGGAGAGAGAGAGAGAGAGAGAGAGATAAAGAGAAGAGAGAGAAAAAGAGAGGGGAGAAAGCCCGACGGACGACAGACAAACAGAAAACTTTACGGGCCCAAAAAACAGACAGACAGAAAGAAAAAGAAAAGAACAAGAATCGAAAAAAAGAGAAAGAGAAAGAATGAGAGAAAGAGAGATAAAAAAAAAAAATCGGTCACCGGTCAAAATCAGGAACGGGAAACGTGTTCCACAGTAGCTATAATGACACACTTCCTCGTCTGGGAGGAGGTGGGAGATGATCCCCCACCCCCTCCCCCCCTCCTCCCTCCTCTCCTCCCTCTTTCTCCCTCCTCCCTCTTTTCCTCTCTCTCTCTTCTCTTCTCTCTCTCCTATCTCTCTTCTCTTTCTCTCTCTCTTCTCTATCTCTCTCCTCTCTCTCTTTCCTGTTTCTTTTCTTTGTCTGTCTGTCTGTGTGTTGTGTCTGTCTGTTGTGAGTGTCTTGTGTGTCTGGTGGATGGTTGATGTATAGGTTTTGGTGTCTATCGTGTGTAAGAATATTTCGTTTCTTTCTCTCCCCCCAAAATTTTTTCCTTTTCCTTATCTCCCCTCTCTCGAGATCATATCCCTCGCCCGTGATGGTAACCCGGCAATTCTTGCACACAGGGGATTCTTAGTAAAGCAAAATGAAACGACAGTATGTCCCCACCAAGAAATTCAATTGTAACAAATGAAATCAAAATAAACTTTTAAATCAGTCTCTCTCTCTCTCTCTCTCTCTCTTCTTCTCTCTCTTCCTCCTCTCTCTTCTCTCTTCTCTCTCTCCTCTTCTTCTATCTATCTATTTTATCTCTTCTCTCTCTCTCTTTCAGTGAAATTTAAAAGGAGGAGGGAATGAGGAAAGGAAATAATGAAGAAAAAAGAGGTCAGAGAAGAAAGGAAGAAAAGGAGGGAAGGAGAGAGAATGATGAAAGGGAGAAAGGAAGAGGAGGTTACATAAAGAAGGTGGAAAGAAAAAAGAAAAAAAAAATGAACAAAGGAAAAAGAGGGAAGGAGGTACAGGAAGGAGGAAGAAATGGAAGGAAAGAGAAGAAAAAAAATAAGGGAAGGAAAGAGGGGGAAGGGGTGGAAAAAAAATTCCCACGCAAAATTTCCCGTTTTTTTCCGCCCCCGTCCATCCATCATCCATCTTTTTGTTGTCGTCCCCTCATTTATGACAAATCACTCCAATCGCCCTAATCTATTCGATCGATTCGCTAATCACATTTGGGATTTTATAAATTGGGAAAATTGAACGGGGAAGGAAAAGATGAAAGGAAAAGGGAAAAAAAAGAAAAGGGGGAAGGAAGAGACAGAGGAAGAAGAAAGGGGGGAAGGAAGAGACGAGGAGGGGAGAAGGGGGGAAGGAAGAGACGGAAGGAAAAGTAATGAGGAAGGAGGACGGAGGAGGTGAGGAGGGGGATGGAGGAGACAGAGAAAGGAGAAGGGAGGAAGGAAGAGACGGAGGAGGGAAGAAGGGAGGAAGGAAGAGACAGAGGAGGGAGAAGGGAAAGGGAAAGGGAAAAGAGACGAGGAGGGAAAAGGGAAAGGGGACAGGAAGGAGACAGAGGAGGGAGAAGGAAGGAAGGAGGAGACGGAGGAGGGAGAAGGAAGGAAGGAGGAGAAGAGAAAAAGAGAAGGGAGGAAGGAAGAGACGGAGGAGGGAGAAGGAAGGATGGAGGAGACAGAGAAAGGAGAAGGGAGGAAGGAAGAGACGGAGAAGGGAGGGAGAAAGGAAGAGACAGAGGAGGGAGAAGGAAGGAAGGAAGAGACAGAGGAGGGAGAAGGAAGGAAGGAGGAGACAGAGAAAGGAGAAGGGAGGAAGGAAGAGACGGAGGAGGGAGAAGGGAGGAAGGAAGAGGCAGAGGAGAGCGAAAGAAAGACCGGATAAAAAAAAAATCGATTTGCTAATCATATTCGGCCATTGATTACGGAAGATTGGCCGCAAAGGAAAGAAGGAAGCAAAGGAGGAAGAGAAAGAGAAGATAAGAAGGGAAAAGAAAAAGAAGATGAAGAAGGAGAGAGAGAGAGAGAGAGAGAGAGAAAGAGAGAGAGAGAAACAGAGAACCAGAA
>NC_061823.1:33203203-33218203 GCF_019202785.1 Penaeus chinensis
TACCGCGAAACGAATAATAATTTCATATATATCTTGTTTATCACGACAGAACCGTTTCATGTCACAAGAACGCACTTCTTTCAGCAAACAACTCTTAAGAAACAGTTAAACACATGACAGGTGTTGAGAGGTATTCCACGTGGGCAAATAAGTATGTAAATATATGAAAGGCAAATAGCGACATCACAGGGCAAGCGTAGGCTGTTTGACAAGAAATATTTCTGAAGAATGTTGTCTGAAGAATGATGGACTGAGAGTGAGAGTGTAAGAATGAGGGAGTTAGGCGGAGGGAGTGATAATGGTGGAAAAGGAGAGCAGGGAGAAGGAAGAATGAGGGTGGAGAAGAAGAAGAAGAAGGAAAATAAAGAGTGACTGCGTGGGAGTGGCGAGGAAAGAGTGAATAGAGAATACTAATGTGAATGGATTAAGAATGAGGGAATCCGATAATCTCGGAATAGGAACAGACAGAATAAAGACAAAGTATGAAGGAGCGAGAGAAAACGTGACGATGACAGAGGGATAAGAAAGGAGTGAGAAAAAGGCGGGAGAATGACAGAGAAAGATTGAAGGAGTGAGAGAGACAAAGAAAAACGATGGAAAGAGAAAGACATATGCGATACAGAGTGAGTGACAGAATTAAAAAGTGAGAGAATGTTAGGTACAAACTGGCTACAATCTATCAGGAGTAGATATACATTAAAAGACAGAGTGATAAAGGTAGATAGATGAAATATTACCAACAGGTGAACGCACATACAGAGCAGACAAACAGATAACAAAACAAGCAAGCAGTCAGGCAGGTCAACAATCAAGCAGACAAGCAGAAGCAGACGTCAGGAGTTGCAGTGAATTGACAGCAGAGTTGACCGAGGAAGCATACACGATCGTCTCTGTTGACCATGCTTACCGTACGTCGTGCTTGCGTGCTTGTGCATTTGCAAGCGTGAGATGAGCTTCTGTTTAAGGCGGGTCATATTCCTACGCATACGTCTGCCTGTGCCCCTGAGTTTGGGTTTATTTTGCTCCATAATTCTGATGGTATTTTGTTATTGTGTTTTTTTGTTGTTGTTGTTGTTTTTTGTGTGTTATTTTGATGTATTCTTTGTCGGTATTTCGTTGCGTGACTGCTGTTTCATTGTCGTGTTTTTTTTTTTTTATCGATATTTTGTTGTATTTTCATTGGTGTTTTTCCTACGTAGAGATATTTTACCACCAGATATATAATAAGGTATGCGTTATGCACTGTTATTAAAAATAATACTTTACATACACAATGCAGGAAACATTATGCATATTATTAAAGAAACACGGTACTTACTTTTAGCACTTAATACTCATACAAAGACAAATTATACATACACTGTACTCAAAACACAATATATACACTGTAAATGCAAAAACAGTAACTTCTTATGAAACAAAAAAAAATAGCATTCACACGAGATTCCTAAAACATAAAAAAAAAAAAACATCCTACACATTAATTACATATTTTTTACAACTTTATTTCATGGCTAATGGTGTTGCATTCCCAGGCAGCATACCATTCTTGCAACTGCCTTCTTTCGCAAATGAAACAAAAACAAAGATTCAAATACCAAACAACATTCTGTTTCTTTGTCAAACCTTCGGAATTTTTTATTTGTGAAAGTAGTTGATGGTGAAAGTGTCATTAAATCTCATTTCACTTGAAGTGTAAGTGAGATTTTGATATGCAAATGGTCGAATAAACGAATGAGAATATAAGAAATAGAGAGATATATGAGAAGATGTAATTATATAAGAATATGGGCGAATAGTTAGAGATGCAAGTAGATAGAGATAGAGATAGATAGGCAGACAGATAAATGAATTGACAGGTATACAAATAGACAGAGATACACAGATAGATATAGAGATATAGTTAGATAGATATAGGTATATAGATAGATATAGATAGATAGATAGATTTATAGATAGATAAATATATATGACGGACAAACAGATAATCAGATATATCGATTGATAAATAAATAAAGATAATATTCGTAAGCTAACGTTTGAGAGGTCAGCGCTAGGAAAATACGACAAAAAGTATAAAAAAAAGAGTTAAAATCGGGGTAAAAAGAAAAAGCAAATGCGTACAATAGCAGAAAAAAACATAATAACGATAACAATACTAATGAAATCAATACAGAAGATATATGTTATGGAAACAGCATGAAGTTTATTTATTTATTTATTTTTTTTAATGGATTCCGTTTTCATTAATGCAGACAAAGGAAGAAAATTACTTTTCCAAATACCTGTAGATTAATGGTAATAATACGATACACAGACGGTAACAAACACGATAAAAAAATACAATATACAAAGAAAATGAAAGAAGTAACGCCTGAACTCAAAACAAAAACAAAACAATCAAAATAATTTTTCTTTTCGAAATATCTGATAAGGAAACAACGATAATAAATCATGTAGTTAAAAAAATAATATAATAATAACAATAATAATAATAATAAAAAAAACGCTGAATAAGAGAACGCAGCACTAAGAAAGACAATAAACGAAACAAAGCGCCTTCTGGAACACCGTTTTCCCAAAAGAGCATCGCACAATAAACAATAGACGATCCGACACCTTTTCCAAAGACAGTTGCGGCGCCATATTGGATCAAGAAGCGACATGAGAAACTATAGAGTTGGAGTGTCATTCAAACTCCATTGGTAATTAAAGTCCAGTTATATTGATCTCGTAAACTCTGATTCAAGACAGATGGTGAGTGAATAAGTCTGGATTTTGAGGTGTTTTTCTTATTATTATTATTATTATTACGATTTTTTTTTACCCTAGAAGTGGATATGATTTCACAGCGCGTATAATATTGCTTGTGATTTATTCTGTCATCGTCGTCATTTTTCAAAATGATTTGTTTTTCTTTTTCTTTTTCTTTTTTATCAAATTCATGTGTTTTTTTTATGATACATAGACTGAGAAAGTGATTGATAAAGTAATGGATACATGAACATTAAATGTATTTTTAAAATTAATTCTCTGCGACCGTTAGAGAGAGAGAGAGAGAGGGAGAGAAAATGGGATAGATAGAAAGAGAGCGAAACAGATAGATAGATGGATAGACTGATAGATAGACAGTTAGATAGAGAGACAAAAAGAGGAATAAAGTGATAGAGAAGGATGAAGAGAGAGAGGGATAATGATATATATATAAAGGGATAACACTATGGAAAGGGAGAAAGAGAGGGAGAGAGAGACAGACAGACAGACAGACAGACAGACAGACAGACAGACAGACAGACAGACAGACAGACAGACGGACAGACGGACAGACGGACAGACAGACAGACAGACAGACAGACAGACAGACAGACAGACAGACAGACAGACAGACAGACAGACAGACAGACAGACGGAGAGGGAGGGAGGAGAGAGACACAGAGAGAGTGGAAGAGAGAAGGAATGATAAAGAGACAGAGATTAAAAGAAAGAGAGAGACACAAAAGATAGAGAGAAAGAGATAAACCAGCAATAACGGAATGATAATCAAAAAAGATATAAAAAAAAAACATTCCCACACTTGTCATTTAATTAAATTAAAAAAAAAATACCTCTTTAAAAAAAAGGGGGGGGGGGATACCGATAAAAAATAATATATATATTTAAAAAATACGTATTTAAAAAAAAATACCCATAAAAAAAAGAAAATGAAAAAAAAAATAAAAAGAAAAAAAATACATATTCGGAAAAATATAGCTATTAAAAAAAAGAAACCTATTTAAAATATATATATATATATATATATCAAAATATAAATGTCAAATAGACGAATTATCCTGACGTCACTGAGAGGTCATAATGACGTCACTGAGAGGTCGTGATGACGTCACTCAGAGGTCATGATGACGTCACAGAGAGGTAATGATGACCTGAGTGGTCATGATGACGTCACTGAGAGGTCGTGAGGACGTTAATACGTCTACTTTTATTTTAAAGTGCTGTTGTTAAATCTGATATTATCTTTTATATTTTGGTTACTTAATCAGATTTTTTCAATGTGTTTTTTTTTTAATAAAGTTGAGTCTCATTTGCCAAACAATATTTACAATTATTATTATTACCATTATTTTAATATATATAAATCCTTACCCTTTTGCTCTACTTTTTTCATTATTACCTTCAAAATAAACTCGGTGACTGCAACATCTATATTCAACTAGTGTCATATATGCCAAGACGTGAAATACATCATTATTCTCCATTATTGTCTTCTCTTTTTACCTATTTTATATTTTTATTATTATTATTATTTTTTTTTTTTTGTATGCATTATCCACTTGATTTCACGGCTGGTCATCTGCTGTTTAAAATCTCATTGTTTCTCTGACTATTGTTGTGCCTAATACACTCCCTGACTAAAAATGAATTGGGCTTTCGAGTTTTTATTAAAGAAAAAAAATTATCTCTCTCTTTTCACTGCTTCCATTTCTTTCTTTCTCTCTTTCTTTTCTTTTATCAAAATTGTTGTCTTTCACGCACGTCGTTCGTCGCTTGTCATCAATACCACGTGTTTATTAATGGATTTTCTTTTGTTTTAGTCAGTAAGAAAACAAAAGAAAACTATAATATACTTTTATTTCAATTACTCTGGACTAAATTTTGGTCATAATGTTTCGATGTTGTTTTTCTCTTTATTTCGTTTTGTCCTTATTCAGAGTATAGTTTATATTCATTTTTCTTCTTCCCTTTTTATTCTTTTGACAAGATTAAACTTTTTTTTTCATTTTCATTTTCCTTGTTCCGTTCCCACTACTAATGAACTTTTTAACATAATATTTTCTTGCAATTTTCTCTTCCTTATTTCAACACACGTCGGGCGAATGTTTCTTTCTTGGAAACTCCTCAGGAAAAAAAATTATTAATAAGTGAAAATAAAAAACATTAACTTTCATTGCAAGTATTTGCCATCTCTTATTTTCAGCAGAATTGCAAAGTTGATCTGTATTTGTGTGTGTGTTATTTTTTTATTTTTTTCTTTCTTATTGGAATGAGTAAGTTAATATTGCACTATTGTTCGTTTTCCCAAAATCACTGAAATCGAAGGAATTTTCACGAATTTAATCTAAACAGATAGAAATCCTCTTCCCTGTTTTTCAAAGAAGAGAAATTTCGTGAGGGAAGCTCAGCTTTTTTCTGCAAATCTTTCTACTCTCTCTCTCTCTCTCTCTCTCTCTCTCTCTCTCTCTCTCTCTCTCTCTCTCTCTCTCTCTCTCTCTCTGTGTGTGTGTGTGTGTGTGTGTGTGTGTGTGTGTGTGTGTGTGTGTGTGTGTGTGTGTGTGTGTGCTGTGTGTGTGTGTGTGTGTGTGTGTGTGTGTGTGTGCTGTGTGGTGCAGCGGTAGCAATCTTGGTGACCTGCGTTCAAATCCCTCACCGCCAGTGGATGGTAACCCCGGCCATTCCTTGCACAGAGGGGATAACTTAGAAGCAAAATGAAACAGACAGTATGTCACACTAAGAATATCCATTGTAGCATAAGGAATCAAACTAAACTAAACCACTCATTTCTTCCTCCCCTTTTCCTTCTTTTTCTCTTATATTTTTCTACTTGATATTCATCTCCTCATCATCATCCTCTCCTCCTCCTCATCATCATCATCATCATCATCGTCATCATCATCATCATCATCATCATCATCATCATCATCATCATCATCATCATCATCATCATCATCATCATCATCATCATCATCATCATCATCTTTCTCCTTCTCTTTCTTCTTCGTCATCTTCTGCTTCTTCTTTTCCACCTCCTCCTCCTCCTCCTCCTCCTCCCCCTCCTCCTCCTCCTCCTCCTCCTCCTCCTCTTCCTCCTCCTCTTCCTCCTCCTCTTCCTCCACCTCCTCCTCTTCCTCCTCCTCTTCCTCTTCCTCCTCCTCTTCCTCCTCCTCCTCCTCCTCCTCCTCCACCTCCACCTCCTTTACCACCCCCCTCCTCCTCCTCCTCCTCCTCCTCCTTCTCCTCCTCCTCCTACTTTATTTTCATCTTCCAAGAGGACTTAACTTAAGACAAGAGTAATTGTCCGGCAGGAGGTCAAGCGCCCACACTTAAGATGGACAAAAGAAAAGCCTTTAGCGAAAGACACTTAAGTGGAATGACAGATTCACGAAGCACTTACTGCAGTGTGTGTGCCTGTGTTATGTTGACACTTTTTTTTTTTTGTAAGTAATGGATTTTTTTTTTTTTCCTTCTTTTTATTTCGTTTTTTCGTTTTTTTTGTTTCTCTTCGTTTAACACTATTTAGGAACAATGAGATTTTTTTCTTCTCCTTTTTTTGCGTATTTTTTTCTTAGGTATTTGAATACTTACACTATGTATAAGGAACACCGAATTCGTGACCCATTGAGTTGACAAGTCGGCGCTTAAAAGGTCCCGGTTGTCTTCGCTATAAATGGAAAAGCAGGAAGAGTGGGAGTAGAAGAAGAAGATAAAAAAAAGGAAGAGAGAAGGAGCAGAAAAATCCATACACAATGATGGATAAAGATTGGGATAAAGAGCTGGACAGATGATGCATGGGAATAGCTGCTGGAGGCTTTTCTCAGGAGTGACATACCAGGTGCTCTTCTGAGTTTTTGAGTCTTGCGTTTCGCCCTCCCTCTCTCTCTCTCCCCCTCCCTCTCTCTCTCTCTATCTATCTATCTATCTATCTATCTATTTTTCTTTCTTTCTTTCTATCTCTCTCCCTCTCTCTCTCTATCTATCTATCTATTTATCTGCATATGTATTTACCTATCTGTCTATCTCTCTTCCTCTCTCTCTCTCTCTCTCTCTCTCTCTCTCTCTCTCTCTCTCTCTCTCTCTCTCTCTCTCTCTCTCTCTCTCTCTCTCTCTCTCTCGCTCTCTCTCTCTCTCTCTCTCCCTGTATATATATATATATATATATATATATGTTTATCTCTCTATATATCTATTCATCTGTCTATCTTTCTGCTTCTCCATCCGTCTCTCTCTCACTCTCTCACTCCTCCCCCCCCCATCCCCTCCCCCACTCCGCCTCCTCTTCCCACCTCCTGACTGTAGCACCTTTAGGCCAAAATCACTCTGTTACCACAATACGCGTGAGAAAGTTTAATGCCGATGAGAAAGAAAAACAAAATAAAAAGAATTAAAAAAAAAAAAGACAATGGTCAGAGGTCTTCTGTTAAAAACTCGAGAAAGGTTTCTGCGTCGCTTTCTCTTTGTCTTTTTATTTATCTTGAAAAAAATAGAAGAAAAGAAAAGGGGAAAAAATGGGTTAGCCAATACTGAATGATGGAATGTGTTGGCGTATCGATGGAAAGATGTTTGAAAAGAAAAAATGTCTGCCTATGTAAACTGCACAATTATAATGTACGTATTTTTGTCGATATTTTTATTTTACTTTATCATTATTAGAAAATGAGTAATGACGCATTTAAAAAAAAAATCTATGACTATTATCACAGCAAACAATTGATAGGTATAACAAATATGTCAAAAGTAATAACCGGAAAAGACGAACAAGGTAAACAAAATCACGCATGCGCACACAACCAAACATAAATCGAACGCAACGGTGCCACACTTCCCACACATAAACCATAAGATTCGCAATAGCATAATAAATTCATCACGAGTGCAAAACCTTCTTCGATGTTATGATAAGATTTATCAAAAAAACACAAAAATGTAGACTGACATGACTCAAAACACGCTGAATCACGCCAGCACTTGGCCCGACATGGGAACGTTGCTATAATAAACTCGATCGTGTTTTGTTTTACCATAAAGCGCTTGAGTTATCGATATTAAAGGAATTGGATTCTCTTAAGAATTGATAGAGATGAATGTTTTTCGTTTTTCCTGTGTTTTTTTTATTTATTTGATCAAGGTTTTTTGGGTTGTATGTCGTGATGAGAGTTTATAAAATTCGTAATTAAATAGAGAAAAACAATTCTGGGCGGATAGTTGCATGCGTTTAGTTTTATTATCATTGTTATCAGCACTAACATTAATATTATCTCTGTCATTATTGTTATCATGAGGATTAAGACTGTCATTGATATTGTCACTGATACTGTTATAATCAATACCATTAAAATTTATCCTTATAATATTGTCAATTAAAATATCATTACCATTTTATAGTATCATTACTGATATTATCAGCCTTATCGCTGAAAACTATTATTAATCCTTTTCAAAATAATAATCATCTGTTATCTCATTATCATCATTCGCAGCATCCTCATACCTTATCTGCAGTCACTTTCCCATATGACTCGCGGATTTATAAAATATATGTGATGTTTTACTCCTACATATACTTCCTTTCTATCCGAAAAAATGAATAAATTTCGTAAGAGAGAGAGAGAGAGAGAGAGAGAGAGAGAGAGAGAGAGAGAGAGAGAGAGAGAGAGAAGAGAGAGACAGACAGACAGACAGACAGACAGACAGACAGACAGACAGACAGACAGACAGACAGACAGAGAGAGAGAGAGAGAGAGAGAGAGAGAGAAAGAGAGAGAGAGAAAGAGAGAAAGAGAGAAAGAGAGAGAGAGAGAGAGAGAGAGAGAGAGAGAGAGAGAGAGAGAGAGAGAGAGAGAGAGAGAGAGAGAGAGAAAGAGAGAAAGAGATAGAAAAAGAGAGAGAAAGAGAGAGAGAACAAAACCTCGAAAGTGTAAACAGATAACGGTAAAAGCGGTGTTCAAGCAAAGATGAAATAAGGCGGAAGAGAAAAAAAAAGAAAAAAAAAAGAAAAAAAAAAACTAAAGATCACGACTATTTTCCAACCGTATCATCGCCTCTTTTGTTCAGCGAAAATTGAACAGCATTTTATTCAGCCCGATTCGTCCCAAGGCAAGAACACGGGTAAGGTCTTGGCTATTCGTCTTGCGTACCGAAGATGGACGTCGGGTATTGTGTCGTCCTCTCCGTGTCTGTCTCGTTTTCCGCGTCTGTCTTTCGGGTGTCCTAAATTTTAGGTGGTTGTCATTCGTGGGTGTCTAGGTTTTAGGTTTTGTCGCGTGAAGGGGTCAGGATTTTAGGTGTTTGTCACGTGAAGGGGTCCAGATTTTAGGTTTTGTTGTGTGAGGGGGTCTAGATTTTAGGTTCTGTCGTGTAAGGATGTCTAGATTTTAGGTGTTTGTCGTTTGAGAGTGTCCGAATTTTAGGTGTCTGTGATTCGTGGGTGTCTAAATTTAAAGCGTGTTTCGTGTGAGGGTATCTAGATTTTAAGTGTCTGTAGCTCTTGGGTGTCTATGAGGGCGTTTAAATTTTAGGTGGCTGTGGCCCATGCGGGTCTGGATTTTAGGTGTCTTTAGGTGTCTGTCATGTGAGGGTGTCTAGACTTTAGGTGCCAATCGTCCGTGTGTGTCTGTAGACTTGGGTGTCTAGATTTTAGGCATCTCCGTAGTTATAAATGTGTCCAAGTCTGAATGAAAGAAAAGATGGCATACTGACTCCTTAGAAAAAAATATACGATAAAAAAAAAAAAAACTGAATAGTTACCCCTTAAAAAGATCTGAAAAAACCACGCATATCGACACATGGAATATATAATAACAACAAATGGAACTGCGTCAAGTATATCAAATAAGTTTAAGAATAATACGAATACCAATCACAAATAATAACGAAAATCCATAACATGTAGGAGTGTCTTGTAATAACGTAATATAATCCTGTGATGAAGTTCACAAGGGAATAAATCACAGCCTACGAAATGGCACCAAAGTTATGCACGTTGATAATAAATTTAATACGACGAGGGAGACAATGTAATCTCTATCGTACACACGATATAATCATTCATAAGAACAATAACTCTCACAGTTACGTAATGGCATCTATACCATAAATGCTCATAGCAATTTCTACACAACGTATGAATAAGCGCATGTCACAGATGCCAAAGGTCGTCACAGAAAGAATAAGAAAGAGATGAAAGTTATGAATATAAATTTCTGTATCTAACTGAAAACAAAATTACAGAGATGTGATTTTTTTTTAAATCACCGTGGCGACAAAATGTTCTTGAAGCTTTATATAATTTGTTAACAGAAGAATGAGAAAAAGATTTTCTAGTCATTGGCATTTAAATTGATTGATAAGAATAAATAATTTCAGATCCTTTTCCTAAAAATTGATAATTTTGCGGTTAACGTGATATGAAAATGAAAAATAATAAAAAGGAAACTTGATAATGATCTAGGTAGTAATGATAATGATAATAATCTTGGAAGTGATGATATTGATGATGATCTTGGTAGTCATGATAATGATGATAATGATAATGATGATAATAATTAAAATTATAATAATGATAATAATGATTGACAATAATCAATATAATTATTATGACCATTACCATTCTCTTTATTATTCATAGCGACAGATGGAGAAAACCTATAAAAGGAAAAGATGTTCACATTTTAAAAATTGTATCCGACCGGTTTCGATTATATCTTCGCCAGAAAGTTACGTATTTATGAGGAGGACAGAGTCGAAGCCGGTCAAATACATCTCTTGTGTTGTAAATATATATATCCTCATACATTTCTACATTACTTTTATTATTATTATCAATATTATTCTTGTCATTATTGTTATTATCACTAATAATTTTGTTGTTATCATTATTACCATTACTATTGAAAATTCCGTAAAGAAATAAATACTAGAGGCCATTTATAGATGAAAGGCCTAAATCATCCTAAAAAATAAGGGAAAAAAAGGTAGATTCATTCGAAAGCAAAAGACGTATCAAAAATAATGAAAACGAGCTTGGAAAATGAATAAATGATATCTTGAAGTGAAAATAATGTTAACAGCCTGATTGTTAATTATCTCAAATATTGGTTTATCAAGTTGCTTGTCAGGTTTGGAAAGGAGGAATTAAAGATAGTGGAAAGAGAGAGAGAAAGAGAGAAAGAGAGAAAGAGAGAGAGAGAAGGAGAAAGAGAGAGAGAGGGAGGGAGAGAGACAGAAAGAGACAGAGAAGGCGGGGGGCAGAAAGACAGAGAAACGGAAACACTAACAATAAAAAAGAGAATGAAACGAAGAAGAGAACTATAATAAAGAATAACAATAAAACTGAGATGGAGCCGAAAAATAAGTAAATAAATAAATAGATAAAAAGATACACAAATAAACGAAAATAAAAAGATACACAAATAAACGAAAAATAAAAAAATAACACAAATAAATATAAACTAAAAAGATACACAAATCGATAAATAGATAGATTTATAATATCAACGTCCCACATTCACTAAATTTTGCCGTCCAACACCCCCGTGGGAACTGCTCTCCGACCTTGCCCAGGAGAGAACGCGTGGCTCTTGCCCATTGCTGCTTCTTGCCCCCATTTCCCCATGATTCCCCCCTCCCCCTCCCTCTCTTGTTCCCCTTTATTCCTTATTTGTCTTCTTCCTTATTCTCTCTTTTTTCCCATTTATTTATTTGTTTGTTCTATACGTCTTGTTGTGTTTTGCGTATTATGCTCGTCCCCCCCCCCCCCCACCCACCCATTTCTGACCCCATTCCATCTTCTTTCCATTACTAACCCATTTTATTATTATTTCTGCCTTCTCTTCCCCCCAGTTCCCTATTATAATCCATATTTTTTTCCCCTTTTAGACTGTTCCCCATGAAATTTTCTCTCTCTCCCCATTTTTTTTTTTTTTTTTTTTTTTTTTGCTTTGGCATGCTCATTCGATACCCCATTTTTTAAATACTTACCCTTAACCTCTCTTAAACCCATAATAATTATTTCTGTCCCTCCCTTTCCATTAACCCATAAATCCCCACTTCCCCATTGAAGCATTAACCCCCATTACTCATATCCTCTCATTGAAGCATTAATACCCATTACTTATATCCTCCCCGCTAACTCATTTGCATCTATTATCCATCTCCCCATTAACTTAATCCTCACAACAAGTCTTCCCATTCACTCATTAATCCCCATCATCCATCTCCTCTCCATTAACCCATTAATCTCCACCTCTCCATTAACCCAAGAATCTCCACTTCCCCCTTCACTAATTAATATCCACTTCCCATTAACCCATTGATAACCCATTAACCCATTAATCTCCACCTCCTAATTAGCCCATTAATATCCACTTCCCCATTAACCCATTAGACCCCATCCCCCATTTCCTCCCTATTAAACCTCACCAGAGACCCCCCCCCCCATTAACCCATCACCTCATCACTAGTTCCGTAATTATTCCCCCCCAACCCCCACCCCCCCACCCCATTATCACACCGCGACTTATTTGATGACGTAATTTGATACACCTATTAGGATTTATCTATTGCAATCATGAGCTTTTAATCATGGGTGAACAGTTGCAAAGTACTATAGTGAGAATCATAAGAGGTTGCAATGTTGATATATATATATAAAAGTCTTAATTCAGTGTTTGTGTATGCGGTGTGTGTGCGTGTGTGTGTGTATGTGTGTGTGTGTGTGTGTGTACATATATACATATATATATATGAATATATATATATATATGCGTGTGTGTGTGTGTGTGTGTGTGTGTGTGTGTGTGTGTGTGTGTGTGTGTGTGTGTGTGTGTGTGTGTATGTATATATATATATATATATATATATATATATATATATATATATATATATATATGCATGGATGTAAATAGATGCATAAATTAGGAGATTAATTAATAGACAAACAAATGAATAATCAAATAGATAAATATAGAGATGCGTGTCTATGCTTCCATCTCTCTCCCCATCCTCTACCGCTCTCTCTCTCTCTCTCTCTCTCTCTCTCTCTCTCTCTCTCTCTCTCTCTCTCTCTCTCTCTCTCTCTCTCTCTCTCTCTCTCTTCTCTCTCTCTCTCTCTCTCTCTCTCTCTCTCTTTCCTCTTCCTTCTCCTCCTTCTCCTCTTCTCTCTCCCTCCACCTTTCTACATCTCTTTCTAACACCTCCCTCCCTCTTTATAACCCCTCTCTCCTCCTCCTTCTCCTCCTATTCTCTCTCTCCCCTTCTCTCCTCCTCCCTCATCCTCTTCCTCCTCCTTTTCTCTTTCCCTCTTCCTGTCCTCCATTTCTCTACCTCTATCTCTCTTCTCTACCTCTCTCTTTTCTCCTCCTCCTCCTCCTCCTAATTCTCTTCTTCTTCTTCTCCCTTCGTCCTATAACCTCGCATTCCTAAAAAGGTCATTGCCTCTGATTCTTCTCTCTCTTATCTCTCTTCATTCTCTCCTTCGAGACATCCTGACATCACCGACATTTTTTCCCCGGACAAGGACATCGTCGTTGTTTTCATTTTTGTGCGTAAAAAAAAGGAGCAAGGACAGATACAAGACAATGAAGAGGAAGATGAAAAAGGGGAAGAGGAGGAAGATGAAAAAAAGTCTTGCAAGATATCATCATTATGTCTTTTGGGAAAATTCTGGGTGTCGTTTTTGTTTGTTTGTTTGTTGTTTTTGTTTTTGTTTGTCTTTTTGTTTTGTTTGTTTGTTTTTCTTTCTCTGTCTTTCATTTTCGTGTTCGTTCGTTATCTCCCCCCCCCCCCCTTTCTGTTATTTCCCTCTATTCTCTTCTCCTTTCCCCTCGTCATTCTTATCTTCTGCTCTCCTCTTCCCCTCCTGTTTTCCTCTTCCCCCTTCATTTACCCCTTTCTATTTAATCCTTATTCCCTTCCCCCTTCAATTTCCACCACCCCCCATTCCCCCCTCTCCCACCTGTCCCCTTTCTCCTCCTCTCCCCCCTTCCCCACCTCTACCTTTTCTCCTTCTCTCCTTCTCTACCATGCCCTCCATTTCTCCTCCTCTCCCACCTCCTCCATTTCTCCTCCTCTCCCTCTCCCACCTCCTCCGTTTCTCCTCCTCTCCCTCTTTCCCACCTCCCCCTTTCTCCCCCTCTCCCACCTTCCTCTTTTCTCCCCCTCTCCCCCCTCTCTCACGTCCCCATTACAGCGCAGGCATCATTTGGAACACAGTGACCCATGCACGTATGCTGGGAATCTTTAAGTGGTGTTTTGTCTCTCAGTCCTTCGAGGAGGTCGTGCCTGTAATAGTTTCTTCTTTTTCTCCTTCTTCTTCTTCTTCTTCTTCAACGTCTTCTTCTTCTTCAACTTCTTTTTCTTTTTCTTCTTCTTCTTCTTCAACGTCTTCTTCAACTTCTTCTTCTTCTTCTTCTTTCTTCTTCTTCTTCTTCAACTTCTTCTTTTTCTTTTTCTCCAACTTCTTCTTCTTCTTCTTCTTCTTCTTCAACTTCTTCTTCTTCAACGTCTTCCTCTTCTTCTTCAACTTATTTTTTTTTCCATTTTCTTCTTCTAGTACTACTACTAGTTGTAGTCTTTCTTTTTTTCTCTTTTTTCTTCTTCTTCTTCTTCTTCTTCTTTTTCTTCATCTTCTTCTTCTGCTTTTTCGTCTTTTTCTTCTTCGTCTTCTTCTTCTTTTATCACTCTTTCTTTCATATGTACGTCTGATTCCTTTTCGTTTTTGCTTTGTTTTCCCGTGTTTGTTGATAATGTGTCTGTCTTCACGTTTTATCTATGTATTTCCCAATATCTACACAAGACTGACACACACACACACAAACACACACACAAACACACACACACACACACACACACACACACACACACACACACACACACACACACACACACACACACACACACACACACACACACAAAACATACACAAGTACGCACACGATTTTCATTCCGACACGAAGATCCGAACTAAAATTAAAAGAAAAACCACTCGACCTCCTCTGACCTCGAAGACAATCTCGAGAACATGATTCCTTCTTGTCACATCTCCCTTTGACCCTCCCTCCTTCTCCCCCCCCCCTCCTTCCTCCTTTCCCCCCTCTCCTTCCTCCCCTTAACCCCCCCCCCCCTTCTCCTTCCTCTTCCCCTCTCCTTTTCTTCTTCTTCCCCTCTCCTCTTCCTCGTCTTCCTCCTCTCCTCTTCCTTCTTTCCCCCTTCTCCTCCCTCCCCCTAAAC
>NC_061823.1:33240849-33250849 GCF_019202785.1 Penaeus chinensis
TTTCATGCCCGAGGTACAACGCAGTAGGACACTTCTTAGTAGGAAGGAAAGGAGAGAGAGAAAGAAAGAACGAAAGAGAGAAAGATAGGAAGATAGGAAGAGAGAAAGAGAGAAAGAAAGGAAGAGAGAAAGAGAGAAAGAAAGGAAGATAGCGAGAAAGAAAGAAAAAAAGAAAGAAAGAGAGAAAGAAAGAGAGAAAGGAAGAAAACCAGAAAGAAAGAAAGAAAGAAAGAAAGAAAGAAATATACATGTGTATTGTTTTCGTATCTATATTTTTGCTGTTTTCGTTATTATTGTTTGTGTAGTTATTTTTAACCAAAATACAATAAAGAAAAAACAAATACAAGCGATTTCGTTCTTTCTTGTTGTTGCAATCATCATAGTCAATATTGTTATTTTTGTTATTGTTTTTAACAAAGATATGATAACACCGTGAGGAGAGGGAGAGAGGATGATAAAAATCATTAAAGAACTGAAGGAAATTTGATAATTATACCAATAAACAACAATAAAAAAACTAGAGATGTTGTCTCACAACTAAAACAAAGAATAACTTGTTAATGAGTTCGTAATGATGATAATGAACCTTTAATCGTGAGATAATAGTTGCTATTGTGTTGAGAGAAGAATATGTAATATATATATATATATATATATATATATATATATATATATATATATATATATATATATATATATATATATATATATATATATATTTTTTTTTTTTTTTTTTTTTTTTTTTTTTTTTTTTTTTAAGATTTCTAATAATACCAAAAATAAAAATAACAATAATAATTATAATAATAACAAAGATAATAATACTAATGATAAAAATTATGATAATGATAATAATAACAATAATAATAATAATAATAATAGCAATAATAATACCAACAAATGGAAAATAGATTAATCAAAACACACAAAGATTGACACGTTACTGAGTAACCGACAAAATACTCCCACAGGCAAAAAGTCTTGTGGTAAGAAGAAGAAAATGAAGAAGAAAAAAAGAAGAAGAAGAAGAAGAAAACACTGCATTTTACTTATTTATGGTGTGTTTTGAAGGTCAAGGGATCCTAAGAAATGGTAAGATAAAGAAAATAAAAAAAAATAGATTGCCACTCCCCCCCCCCTCATCGCACCACATATATACCTTTTTATTGATTTTTTTTTATATTATATTCTTCATATACACATCGTCATGATCACGATATTTATTATATTATTCATTATTCGCCAATCATTATCATATAAATGTTATGTGTTGATATTTATAAACGGTATAAACATCTTTATTAGTATCATCGTATTATACTTATTCAAATAATGATTTTGCTTTACAGTTTCATTATGAATGCTCCACATATTCATTCACACTTTCTACATCCTCATACATCCCTCAACATCCTCATACATCTCTCAACATCCTCATACATCTCTCAACATCCTCATACATCTCTCAACATCCTCATACATCTCTCAACATCCTCATACACTTCACAACATCCTCATACATCTCTCAACATCCTCATACATCTCTCAACATCCTCATACATTTCCCAACATCCTCATACATCCCTCAACATCCTCATACATCTCTCAACATCCTCATACATCTCTCAACATCCTCATACATCTCTCAACATCCTCATACATCTCCCAACATCCATATATATCTCTCAACATCCTCATTAATCTCTCAACATCCTCATACATTTCTCAACATCCTCATACCCCTTCCACATCCTCATACATCTCTCAACATCCTCATACATCTCTCAACATCCTCATACATCCCTCAACATCCTCATACATCTCTCAACATCCTCATACAACTCTCAACATCCTCATACATCTCTCAACATCCTAATACATCTCTCAACATCCTCATACATCTCTCGACACCCTCATACATCTCTCAACATCCTCATACATCTCTCAACATCCTCATACATCTCTCAACATCCTCATGCATCTCTCAACATCCTCATGCATCTCTCAACATCCTCATGCATCTCTCAACATCCTCATGCATCTCTCAACATCCTCATACAACTCTCAACATCCTCATACATCTCTCAACATCCTAATACATCTCTCAACATCCTCATACATCTCTCGACACCCTCATACATCTCTCAACATCCTCATATATCTCTCGACACCCTCATACATCTCTCAACATCCTCATACATCTCTCAACATCCTCATACATCTTTTAACATCCTCATACATCTCTTACCATCCTCATACATCTCTCAACATCCTCATACCCCTTCCACATCCTCATTCAACTCTCAACATCCTCATACATCTCTCAACATCCTCATACAACTCTCAACATCCTCATACAACTCTCAACATCCTCATACAACTCTCAACATCCTCATACATCTCTCGACACCCTCATACATCTCTCAACATCCTCATACATCTCTCGACACCCTCATACATCTCTCAACATCCTCATACATCTCTCGACACCCTCATACATCTCTCAACATCCTCATACAACTCTCAACATCCTCATACATCTCTCAACATCCTCATACAACTCTCAACATCCTCATACATCTCTCAACATCCTCATACATCTCTCAACATTCTCATACATTTCCTAACATCCTCATACATCCCTCAACATCCTCATACATCTCTCAACATCCTCATACATCTCTCAACATCCTCATACATCTCTCAACATCCTCATACATCTCCCAACATCCTCATACATCTCTCAACATCCTCATACATCTCTCAACATCCTCATACATCTCTCAACATCCTCATACATCTCTCAACATCCTCATACATCTCTCAACATCCTCATACATCTCTCAACATCCTCAATACACCTTCCACATCCTCACAAATCTCCCAGATTCTCATGGACTTAATACTTTATGTGAGTTTGTACACCGAGACTCTTCAAAGTAAAAGGTCTTTGTGTACAGTAATGGTCTGCGAACGCCTGGACCTGCTTCACCTTAGGCGGCACACGGGCTAGGTGAGTTCCCCTGCAGGTGAGAGAGAGAGAGAGAGAGGGGGGGGGGGGGGGGGGGGGGGGGGGGGGGGGGGGGGGAGAGAGAGAGAGAGAGAGAGAGAGAGAGAGAGAGAGAGTGAGAGAGGGGAAGGAGAGAGGGAGAGAGAGAGAGAGAGAGAGAGAGAGAGAGAGAGAGAGAGAGAGAGAGAGAGAGAGAGAGAAGAGAGAGAGAGAGAGAGAGAGAGAGAGAGAGAGAGAGAGAGAGAGAGAGAGAGAGGGGGGGTGAAGGGAGGGAGTGAGTGAGAGAGAGATAGTAAGATAAGAAGAACTAGAGGGTAGCTAGGGTGTTTTTTCTCTCTATTTTTTCTCTCTTAGTCTGTGTGTCTGTCTCTCTCTCTGTGGATTGATCGAACTGTGTCTTTGTCTTTGTCTGCCTGTCTGTCTCTCTCTCTCTCTCTCTCTCTCTCTCTCTCTTTTTATTTTTGTTCTTCCTTTTCTCCATCCTCTATTTTCCCTCCTTTTCTCCTGTAATTTTTCATCATCATCTCCTTACCCTCCATCTCATTTTATTTCTCGTTCTCCTCATAATTCTGCTTTCCCCCTTCTTCTTCCCCTTCCTTTCTTTTCTATATTCTTAAGATATTTTTTAGATTTTTCTCTCTCTGTAATCATAATCTTCCAGGCTCTCTTATTTTATTTTCTCTCTCTCTTTTTGTCTTTCTGTCTTCTTTATTCTCCTCCTTCTTGTTCTCTCTCTGCCATCCTTTCTTTTAATCATTATCCGCATTTTCCTCTTCCTCTTTTCCCCCTTCCTATCCCATCTCTGTTATCAAGATTCTCCACCTCCTCTTCTTGTATCCTCCTCCTTCTATTTCTCTGTTATCTCAATCCTCTTCCTCCTCCTCCTCCTCCTCCTCCTCTTCTCCTTTCCCCTCCTCCTCTTCTCCTTTCCCCTCCTCACTTTCTCTTTCTGTTATCACATTCTTGTCCTCTCCCTCCCTTCGTACCTTGTTGTATTCCTAAACATGGCAGATCGACCTTATCTCAGCAGCTCATGGGACGTCGAGAGAGTTTGTAAAATGGAAATTATTTGGAGCAAAACCGGTTCGCCTCGAACTGTCCGTGTTTTCGCTTTTTTTTTTTTTTTTTCTCCTCTTTTATCATTTGTTTATTTTATTTATTTATCTTTTTTTTTTATCTCTCTCTGTTCTCTCTGGCCATCTGTTTGTTTTGTTATCTGTCTGTCTATATGTCTGTCTATCAGTCAGTCTGTTCTCTCTCTCTCTCTCTCTTCTCTCTCTCTCTCTATGTCTCTTTCTCTCTCTCTCTCTCTCTCTCTCTCTCTCTCTCTCTCTCTCTCTGTCTCTATCTCTGTCTGCCTGTCTCTCTCTCTCTATCTCTCTCTATCTATCTATCTATCTATCTATCTCTCTATCTGTCTATCTATCCATCTATCTATCTATCATTCTCTCTCTCTCTCCCTCTTATCCCAAACACACTGTCTCATCCTATGAAGTAAATACCTGTTCTTATCCAATGGAGCAAGAATCTCACCTTATCCTGAGAAGCAAAACCATCGCTTTATCCTATGAAGCAAAAACATCGCCTTATCCTATGAAGCAAAGACCATCGCCTTATCCTATGAAGCAAAAACCTTGCCTTATCCTGTGAAGCAAAAACCATCGCCTTATCCTATGAAGCAAAAACCATCGCCTTATCCTATAAAGCAAAAACCATCGCCTTATCCTATGAAGCAAAAACATCGCCTTGTCCTGTGAAGCAAAAACCATCGCCTTATCCTATGAAGCAAAAACATCGCCTTATCCTATGAAGCAAAAACCATCGCCTTATCCTATGAAGCAAAACCATCGCCTTATCCTATGAAGCAAAAACCATCGCCTTATCCTATGAAGCAAAAACATCGCCTTATCCTGTGAAGCAAAAACCATCGCCTTATCCTATGAAGCAAAAACATCGCCTTATCCTATGAAGCAAAAACCATTGCCTTATCCTATGAAGCAAAACCATCGCCTTATCCTATGAAGCAAAAACCATCGCCTTATCCTATGAAGCAAAAACATCGCCTTATCCTATGAAGCAAAAACCATCGCCTTATCCTATGAAGCAAAACCATCGCCTTATCCTATGAAGCAAAAACCATCGCCTTATCCTATGAAGCAAAACCCTCGCCTTATCCTGTGAAGCAAAAACCATCGCCTTATCCTATGAAGCAAAAACCATCGCCTTATCCTATGAAGCAAAAACCATCGCCTTATCCTATGAAGCAAAGACCATCGCCTTATCCTATGAAGCAAAGACCATCGCCTTATCCTGTGAAGCAAAAACCATCGCCTTATCCTATGAAGCAAAACCATCGCCTTATCCTATGAAGCAAAAACCATCGCCTTATCCTATGAAGCAAAACCATCGCCTTATCCTATGAAGCAAAAACCATCGCCTTATCCTATGAAGCAAAGACCATCGCCTTATCCTATGAAGCAAAGACCATCGCCTTATCCTATGAAGCAAAAACCATCGCCTTATCCTATGAAGCAAAAACATCGCCTTATCCTGTGAAGCAAAAACCATCGCCTTATCCTATGAAGCAAAACCCTCGCCTTATCCTGTGAAGCAAAAACATCGCCTTATCCTATGAAGCAAAACCTTCGCCTTATCCTGTGAAGCAAAAACATCGCCTTATCCTATGAAGCAAAAACGTCGCCTTATCCTATGAAGCAAAAACCATCGCCTTATCCTATGAAGCAAAAACCATCGCCTTATCCTATGAAGCAAAACCCTCGCCTTACCCTGTGAAGCAAAAACATCGCCTTATCCTATGAAGCAAAACCTTCGCCTTATCCTGTGAAGCAAAAACATCGCCTTATCCTATGAAGCAAAAACGTCGCCTTATCCTATGAAGCAAAAACCATCGCCTTATTCCGCGAAGCAAGAATTTTGCCGCATTCCTCTCGGTGTTTTTTTGTCAAGTGTATTTTCCTCGAGGGTCCTGGTGGCTCGCTGGCTGGCGGAGCATTTCGAGAACCAGAGCAGTTCGGAATATCAATAGTGTGTCGTTCGGTTAGCGTCTCGTGTGAGAGATTGAACACTGGCTTTTTCCTTCTGCTTCTTTCTTCTTCTTCTTTCTTCTGCTTCTTCTTCTTCTTCTTCTTTTTCTTTCTTCTTTCTTCTTTTTCTTTTTCTTCTCCTTTTTCTTCTTCTTCTTCTTCTTCATTTTCTTCTTCATCTTCTTTTTCTTTTTCTTTTTCTTCTTCTTTTTCTTTTTTCTTCTTCCTTATTTTTTTTCTCTTTCTTTCTTTTTTTTTCTTCTTCTTTTCTTTTTTTTCTCTTTCTTTCTTTTTTTCTTCTCCTTTTCTTTTTTTTATTCTTCTATTTTTTCTTTTTCTTTTCCTTTTTCTTTTACTTCTTTTTCTTTTTCTTTTTCTTGTTGTTCTTCTTCTAGTTCCCTTTTTCTCTCCTCTTCTTTTTCTTTTCTGTTTTTATATTTCTTCTTTTACTTCTTCTTCTAGTTCTCCTCCTCCTCCTCCTTCTTATTATTCTTATTATTATTATTAGTATTATTAGTATTATCTCTCTTCCTCCTCCTCTCATTTTATTTCTTCTTTTTCAGTTTTTTTCTTTTCTCTAACCCCCCCCCCCCCCCTCCCTTTTTCTGTTTCTGTCTGCCTATATGTCTATCTGTCATTCCCTGTCTCCCTCCCTCCCTCCCTCCCTCTCTTTCTCTCTCTCTCTCTCTCTCTCTCTCTCTCTCTCTCTCTCTCTCTCTCTCTCTCTCTCTCTCTCTCTCTCTCTCTTTCTCTCTCTTTCTTTCTCTCTCTTTCTCTCTCTTTCTCACTCTCTTTCTCTCTCTCCCTCTCTCTCTCTCTCTCTTTTTCTCTCTCTATCTTTCTCTCTCTCTCTTCCTCTCTCTCTCTCTCTCTCTCTCTCTCTCTCTCTCTCTCTCTCTCTCTCTCTCTCTCTCTCTCTCTCTCTCTCTCTTTCTCTCTCTTTCTTTCTCTCTCTTTCTCTCTCTTTCTCACTCTCTTTCTCTCTCTCTTTTTCTCTCTCTATCTTTCTCTCTCTCTCTTCCTCTCTCTCTCTCTCTTTTTCTTTCTCTTCCTCTCTCTCTCTCTCTCTCTCTCTCTCACTCACTCACTCTTACTCTCTTATTATCTTCTTATCTCCTCTACCCCCCCCCCCCTCTCTCTCTCTATCTCTCTCTCTCTCTCTCTCTCTCTCTCTCTCTCTCTCTCTCTCTCTCTCTCTCTCTCTCTCTCTCTCTCTCTCTCTCTCTCTCTCTCTCTCTCTCTCTCTTCCTCACTCTCTTTCTCTCCTTCTCTCACTCTTTCCTCCCACATTCTTCCCCAGAAAAAAACAACAACAACATATAATCTAATTTCTTCAACAAAGAAATAAAATTACTGATGCTCATTATACCTGAACATATCAGATTTCTTATCTAAATTGCAAAAGAAAAACAGGTTCTTGACCATCATACTAATAGATGTATTAGAGTATATTCCTTGCAACATATAACAGGAAAAGATATTGCAACAAAGTATAGCTTAAGATCGTGGTATTTAATATTTTTTAATATGAATACTATCATCCCTTTAATAAAGTTAATATTTAAAGAGGATTTGTATTATCTATCATTAAACATCTATTAGAAATTAAACATATAGAATATTGATAGATACGTGACCTAACATTCTTTTTATTAGATGCAAGGCGGATATTTGTGCATATTTAAGAGGCTTAATATGCTAAAACCAAGAACAAAATATCACAGTATTTTATTAACATCATACAAAATCACAATTCAGTTTACTTACTCCCAAAAATGAGAGGTATTTTCACTATCTTCCTTCATAAACCAGGAAATATAATCACTTTAAAAAATCGCCTTAAAGCTATCTAAATCTATTAATACAATCTAACAAATACAGCCTCCAACTTACGTCTACAGAAACACCTAATTGCAATACAATCGAAAATAATCTACCTATTTATCTGATCTAACAAGCTGTTATATAAAGGATGCCGTTTTAAAAATGTCACCCCTATGAAGGCAAATGCTAACTAACATTATAGATTAACATTATAAAAAAAAATAATGTGCTTACTATAGTTATAAATTAATTGCGTGTATTATAATACCCGCAAGCATAATGCATAACATATATTTTTTTTTTTTTTTTACTGTAGCTCTGACTATCGGAATATCGGTAATAAATATCAAAAGAATATTTATGATTATAATACTTATAATGATAACAATATTAATAATATTGATAATATGATATAACAACAGTGATACACCAAAAAATAATAATATGATGATTATATAAAAAAAGAATATAATGATAATAATAGTAGTAGTAGTAGTAGTAGTAATTATAACAATTACAATACTATCAATAAACATAAAAGATAATGATAGCAACAATAGCAACATCAATGATAGTAACAGTAATAGTAACAATAATAAAAATGATAATAATGATAATAATAATAATTACAATAATAAAAACAATAATAATAATAATGATAATAATAATGATAATGATAAAGAATAATAATAATGATAATAATAATAACAAATAATGATGATAATGATAATTATGATAATGAAGATAATGATAATCATGATAATAACATAATAGTAATACTAATAACAACAATAATAATAAGATAAACAATAATAATAATAATAATAATAATAATAAACATAATAGTTGTAGTAGTAGTAAGGCAAGTGATAATGATAATAAAAATAATGATAATAAAATATCAATAATAACAACAAAAGCAGTTATAATAGTATTGATAATAATGATAGTAATAATAACGATAACCATAAAGATAATAATAACATTGATGATAATAATGATGATATAATAAGAAAATTATCATAATGATAACGTTAATAATAATGCCAAAAATAATGATGATGATAATGGTAGTAATGATAACGATAATAATGATAATAATAATGATGATAATAGTGATAATAATAATGGTTATAATAATAAGAAGAACAATGATAATAATATTGATATCAATAGTAGTAGCAGTAATAATCATAATAATAATAATAATAATGAATATAATAACAATAATAATAATAATAATGATAATAATGATAATGATAATAATAACAACAACAATAAAAATAATAATAATGATAACAATGATAATGATATTGATAGTAATAAAATTGGTAATGATAATAATAACAACAATAATAATAATAATAATAATAATAATAATAATGATAATAAAATTGATTTTAATGATAATAATGATGATAATAATGATAATGACAGTAGATGATACAGATGATAATAATATTAGTAGCAATGATAGTGATAATCATTATGATAATAATAGCGATGATAATAATAATTACAACATAATTGTAATTGCCATGCCGTCAACCTCCTTAAAAGGAACTCAACCCTCTTCTCATTATTATTCATTATCATTATCATTACTCCGACCGAAGTAGATGTTTTCTGACGGTTGTCTTCGCATAAAGATCTTGACAGGCGTCTTGACAGGCGTCTTGACAGCAGACTTGACAGCAGACTTGACAGGACTCCAGACATACACGGAGGAAGGTCGCCCGTTGTAGACAAATCCTTTTTTAAGATTCACCCAAGGCTTGACAGGGCGGGTCTTGCCCATAGGGGGGTGGGGGGGCACTGTTGTTGTTGTTGTTGTTGTGGAAAAAAGTTGTGGTTGTGGTGGTTGTTGAAGGTGTGGTGTTTTTGTTATTTTTGTTCTTGTTGTCGAAGGTGGTGTTATGGCGTGCGAAGTGGGGGTGTCCGGTCGTGGGCGGAGGTGTGGGTGCGGGTGTGGGCGGAGACGGGTGTGTGGTTGGAGTGGGCGTGATCTGTGGGCGTTGATGAGCGGGAGATTCCAGTGCTGGACGCGATGGGGTTTGCCGTTGTTGACGAAGCTCACCGGAAGCTGGGGATAAAAAGAGGGAGAGAGAGAGAGAAAGAGAGA
>NC_061823.1:33269557-33272057 GCF_019202785.1 Penaeus chinensis
CTTCCGAGAACAAAAAAAGATAACAGTTAAGATACCATCTATCTTTACGAAGATAATGAACTTGATACAAAGCACGTAGTCCGGTATAACGGGGTTTGGCTTTTCGCTTCATCGGGCGAGAGATATGAGAAAGAAAGAGAAAGAGAGAATTAAATGCGAATACGTAGATAAGGAGAAGAGAAAGAGAGAATTAGATGCGAATCCGTAGATAAGGAGAAGAGAAAGAGAGAATTGGATGTGAAAACGTAAATAAGGAGAAGAGAAAGAGAGAATTAGAAGCGAATACGTAGATAAGGAGAAAGAGAGAAAGAGAAAGAGAGAATTAGATGCGAATACGTAGATAAGGAGATGAGAAAGAGAGAATTGGATGCGAATACGTAGATAAGGAGAAAGAGAGAAAGAGAAAGAGGGAATTAGATGAGAATACGTAGATAAGGAGAAAAAGAGAAAGAGAAAGAGGGAATTAGATGCGAATACGTAAATAAGAAGAAGAGAAA
Organism: Penaeus chinensis; assembly: GCF_019202785.1. NCBI lineage: Eukaryota > Metazoa > Arthropoda > Malacostraca > Decapoda > Penaeidae > Penaeus > Penaeus chinensis. The sequence goes on from NC_061823.1 coordinate 33,270,055, forward strand.
GGGAGAATTAGATGCGAATACGTAGATAAGGAGAAGAGAAGAGAGAATTAGATGGGAATACGTAGATAAGGAGAAAGAGAGAAAGAGAAAGAGAGAATTAAATGCGAATACGTAGATAAGGAGGAAAAGAGAAAGAGAAAGAGAGAATTAGATGCGAATACGTAGATAAGGAGAAAGAGAGAAAGAGAAAGAGAGAATTAGATGGGAATACGTAAAAAAAGAGAAAGAGAAAGAGAGAATTGGATGCGAATACGTAGATAAGGAGATAGAGAGAAAGAGAAAGAGATAATTAGATGCGAATACGTGAATAAGGAGAAAAAGAGAAAGATAATAAAAGGCATTGAAAAAAAATGAATATATTAAATACTGTTAAATAAGATTAAATAAAATTAGATAAATTAATGAAAAGGAAGAGAATTAAAAGATAATAGACGAAGAAAGAGAGAAGGATAAAGAGAAAGAAAGGAGAAGGAAGGCAAAAAAAAAACGAAGAGAATACGAATAGAAAGCAAGAGCAGGAGAAAGAAAGGTATATAGAGGAATAAAAGTGAAGAAACAAGTACGAAAGAAAAATAACGCTAATGAAAATAAATAAATAAATAAAAACGAACATACGTAGTGGAAAAAAAAAGAGATAAAGAAAAGGAAGAAAAGAAGTCAAGAAGGAATAAAGGGAATTCGCAGATAAAACAAATGCGAAAGTGCAAGGAAGAAGAAAGGGAGAAAGATAGAAAGAGTAAGAAACAAAAGGGAAAAAAAGCCGTTTATGTACGTACAAATGTGAATATATGATAAGATATAAATATTATATGAAATGAAATGAATGTACACAATTGATCAACTACGAATAGAGGAAGAAGGCGAAAAAGATAACTGGGAAAAAGAGATAAAAAATAAGAAAGGAAAATGAGAATGTACAAAAGGTGAATAAGGAAATATTAAAAGAAAGAGAGAGAGAGAGAGAAGAGAAGAAGAAAATACACATAGTAGAAAATAGATAGAAATTCAAGAAAAGAAAATGCAGAGGATAATAAACAAAAAGGAAAAATAAAAAACAGAAAAAAAAAGAATCAAGATAAGAGACAAAAAAAAAAAAAAAAAATGAATAGAAAAAAAAAAATAGAAGGAAAGCATACAAGAATAAAAAAAAGGGAATTGCACATAAGCGTCCGCATTATATTCCACTGCAAGGAAAATGCGGTCAAATGCATCTTTTTTCTTGCTCTTTTTCCCCCCTAAGTTCATGAGACAAAATTGGCTTTGAATACATGCAAGAATTTGATTAGCGAAGGCATGATTGGCAGAGGGAAGGGATTGGAAACGGATGTGACTAAAAACAATAACGTTGTGTCTAAATTTAGAGAAATTTCTCATATATACATACGGTTGCAAATGCAATATGCATGTTTTGCACCCGGTCTATCTCCATTTAAGCATTCTGTTCGTCATCTAAGATGCTGTTTCTAGCAGTTTTCATTTCCTATTGTTGATCTGAGTGAATAAATACACTTTTCTTCGTGTCTATAAATAGATTAGAAACACATACAGGCTTTCATGCAAAACATGCCTTCAAGCACGCACTGGCTAACGGAACCGCGTGAAAAGTGGCATTTGGGACGATTTTCACACGGACCCGAAGCCTTCCCTCCCACTGGCGTTATGGCTCGTGTTTAGGTAGGTAATTATTCCGTCTATCCTTCCTCCTCTTTTCCTTTTTGTCTCTTCTCTCTTCTTTTTGCCCGTTTCTTCCTTTTCTTTTTGTTTTCTCCCTCTTTTATTATGGCTCCCTCTCACTCTCTTTCTTTCGTCTTTCTCCTTCTCTCTCTCTCTCTTTCTTCCTTCTATCGCGTGTCCCCCTCTCCTCTTCTCTTCCCCTCTTTTCTTCCCTTTCCTCTTTGCCGCCTTACCGTTTTATCACCTATTATCGTCTTTCCCTCTCCCCCTTGCACCTCCCTCTTTTCCTCTTCCTTTACTACCTACCGTTTCTTCCCCCTCTTCTTCTT
>NC_061823.1:33299557-33312057 GCF_019202785.1 Penaeus chinensis
ATGCATGATTCTTAAACCCTCACAACATACAAATGCAAAATCCATAATTAACGAAACCCTCATGTAGATATAACACTATCCATAAAAAAAAATATAACGTAAGTAACGAACTAGTCTCTAAGTGATCAATAAAGTCTAGTCACATCTACAAGAAGGTTTACACAGAAAGTTTTTAGTACTGTGAACACGTCTACGAAATCGTGAGTTCGGTCTGACTTGACTTGCCTATTGAGATAACAGTTGGGCTTGAACGAGACGGGTGAAAAAGTTCAAAACGCGCCTCTTTTTTTCGGGTGATGTAAGGGTGGAATGTGTTTACTTTATTGAGACACTTGAGGATTTTTTTTTTTTTTTTTTTGGGGGGGGAGGATGGAGAAAAAACGTTATTTTTATAGATATGGGCTTAAAGTGAATTGTTCTGGTTGGTTTTATTGAAATATATATATATATATATCTCTGTCTGTCTTTCATTCTCTCTCTCTCTCTCTCTCTTTCTCTGTCTTTCATTCTCTCTCTCTCTCTCTCTCTCTCTCAATCTCTCTCCCCCTCTTTCCGTCTCTCTGTCATTCATTCTCTCTCTCTCTCTCTCTCTCTCTCTCTCTCTCTCTCTCTCTCTCTCTCTCTCTCTCTCTCTCTCTCTCCTCCCTTCCTCCCTTCCTCCCTCCCTCCCTTCCTTCATCTTCCTCTCCCTCCCTCCCTTCCTTCCTCCCTTATTCTTCAGTCCCCCTCTCCTTCTCCTCCCTGACCCCCGCCCCTCTCTCTCCACCCATGTCTCTCACCCCCCTCCCAACCTCCTCACACCCCTCACACCCCTCACCTTCCTCACCCCCTCACCCCCCCCCCCCCCTTTCACCCCAGGCCAAATTCTCCTAAGGCTCACAACTGGTCTCGGTGCTCTAACCCCTTCACTCTGACGATAGGGCCCAAGCACAGTCACGTCTTTTTGGGATGACGTGTGAGTCCTGTCAAGTCACGTCAAGTCCTGTCAAGTCATGCCTTCTCGTACTGCACAAGTCTGGGTCTACTCTGGTCCCGTCACACGAAATGCTCTGTTGTTATTGTCTTTTGTTGTTGTTGTTGTTGTTATTGTCTTTTGTTGTTGTTGTTGTTGTTATTGTCTTTTGTTGTTGTTGTTGTTGTTATTGTCTTTTGTTGTTGTTGTTGTTGTTGTTAGTGTTGTTTCGTTTTGCTAATTATAGCATTAGCATCATTAACATTACTATCATTATTATCATCATCATTATTATTATTAATATTATTATTATTATTATTATTATTATTATTATTATTACTATTATTGTTATTATTATTATCATTATCATTATTATTTTTATTATTATAATTTATATTATTATTGTATCACCATCGTCATCGTCAATATTATTATCATTATGACTATTATCATGTTTTTTTATCAAAATCATTATTATCATGATTATTATTATCGCTATCATTATCATCATCATCATCACCATCATCATCATCATCATCATCATCATCATCATCATCATCATCATCATCATCATCATCTTCACCACCACCACCATCATCATTGTTGTCATTATCATTACTATCATCATTATTATTATCATGTTTTTTATCATCATCAATGTCACAATCATTGTTGTTATTACTATCATCATCATCATCATCATCGACCACTAGTCTTCTTCGAGTATTTGTTAATACGTTATGATTTTTTTTTTTTTTTTTTTTGTATCATAACATGATTTGTAAGCAAGTTGTGCTTGAGTAATGATACACATCAATCAATCTTATAAAATGTAGGTGTAGATTAACCCAACATATTTATCTATTCACAAATCAGCAACATACCCACACCTACGACATAATCATACACATTTATTCATAAATCACCAATATACACACTTATTGTTCATAAAATTACACATTACACGTAAATTGGGAACATACGTACGCATACCTCCCAATCACGCACAAGCATTCTTACACAAATTAATAACGTCACACGCACTTAATACGTACCATACTATAGTAAAAAAAGGGAAGTTATGTAAAGACCACACAGTACGGTACAGTACTTCCCTCCCGCCAATTGAACTTAGCACACCATCTATCAGTATCTACCGCCTTGTACTTAAAGGTGGTGTGAGCGTCGCTGTGTGTACTTAAGGACTGTAATTTGTTAGCTTGCCTGGCGCCAAGGACCTCTGACTCCTTCCCCCCCTACCCCTTCCCCGTTTCCCCCCTCCCCCTTCCTACCCTTTCCCTTCTCCAACCCTTCCTACTCCTCCACTCCCCTCCCCCCCTTCCTCCTCCTCCTCTCCCCCACTCCCCTCCCCTCCTCCCCCTCACCCCCACTCCCCTCCCCTCCTCCCCCTCACCCCCATTCCCCTCCCCTCCCACCCCTCCCCCCACTCCCCTCCCCTCCTCCCCCTCTCACCCCCACTTCCCTCCCTTCCTCCCCCACACTTCTCCCTTCCTCCCCCTCACCCCCACTCCCCTCCCCTCCTCCCCCTCTCACCCCCACTTCCCTCCCTTCCTCCCCCACACCCCTCCCTTCCTCCCCCTCACCCCTTCCCCTCCCCTCCTCCCCCTCTCCCCACACCCCTCCCTTCCTCCCCCTCACCCCCACTTCCCTCCCTTTCTCCCCCACACCTCTCCCTTCCTCCCCCTCACCCCCACTCCCCTCCCTTCCTCCCCCTCACCCCCACTCCCCTCTCCCCCTCTCTTATCCGCTGACCCCACTCTGACCCTAATGGATAGGCCTATCCGACGGCTGGGTGATCGTAGGACAGTGTTATAATTTATCGTTCACTGTACAATTTTGTTTTTCTTTTTTTTAATGTTTAGACATGAGAGATTATAGAAGGAATCGAGAAAGATTATAGAAATGGTTTATTTAACCTAAGTAATATATAGTATTATGGGTATATTGAGAACTGCTGATATATATCACACGATGGATATGAAACTCAAGTGATAGTTTATGTAGAAACCCATAAAAAAAATGCGAAAAAAAAGAAAAAAAGAAAAAATATATATATATATATACTTTTTTTTTTTTTTTTTTTTTTTTTTTTTTAAGAATTACACATATTTTTCCTCACTCTAGCATACACAGACATCATCACATATTTGATATATGCGTATTAATCCCGCTGTGCGTCAATCCTCAGCGCATTAACGCTCTATAATGACCGTGATTTTAGTGATTAAAGTAGCAATTAGTGTGTCTCTTTAAGCCCTCAGAGCGAAGGCCCTAAAACAGGAAGTTAAAAAATACACACTCTTTCTCACACTTATTCTCTCTAGACTGAAATTCCAACTTTAAATGTTCCCTGTATTTTCATTTTTATTCATAGCAATATATTCTTTCACATTTTATTTTTTATTTTATTTGTTTATTTATTTATTTATTTATCATTTTATTTATTTATATTTATATATTTATTTATTTATTATTTTCTATATTTTTATTTATTTATTTATTTATTTTTAATATTTAGAAATACGATGATTTTCCGACAAGTCAGCTATTACCTCCATTTTTAAACATCTAGCTAAATGCCTCGAATATATTAAACCCAACACGAGAAGAAAAAAATCAATCCTGCATTTTTATTTCCCCAAGAATACTATCCATTGCCAAAAACATAGCCACGTAAATGGTCTAAATTGTATCCATTCTTTCGTCGACTTTCCAAACTGTAGACGACGTGTTCTTTTTTTGTTTTGTTTTGTTTTTTTACGCTAAGGTAGATGCACGCGTGTGTGGTTTATGAATGAACCCGTTGTGTGAGGAAATAGTTACTCGCTTTTATTTACGATTCTTCCCGGTGTTGTGGCCGCTCAGCTTGTTTGTTTTTGCTAAATAAAGTATAGGAGTGGATGCAGACATACACGTAAACACGGATGGAGTGGAAGATTGATTGATACTGAGTGGGTGAGGATGAGAGGGAGAGAAAGAGAGAAGAAGGAGGGAGAAGTAGAGTGAATAGAGAGAAAGGGAAAGAGAGAGAGAGAGAGAGAGAGAGAGAGAGAGAGAGAGAGAGAGAGAGAGAGAGAGAGAGAGAGAGAGAGAGAGAAAAGAGGGAGGGATAAATAAAGTGAATAGAGAGAGAGGAAAGAAAGAGAGAGAGAGAAGGAGGAGGTAATGAAGAGAGAGAGAGAGAGAGAGAGAGAGAGAGACAGAGACAGAGAAAAAAATTAAATAAGATGAAGAAGATCAAAGATACGAGACGAAAATACATAAACTTATCGAAGCCAATGAATAAGGGATGTAAAAACGGGACACGAAAGGATTTCAACTCGCTTGCCTCCGAATTTATAGGATCAGAAACCCTTTGTGTCGAGTTGGGTTGTCACATCCGTTATTCTTTTCTTATTCTTTGTCTAAGTTCGTTTCCCTGTTTCGAAATGTACAGAAAGGAAAATCCAAGAAAATAGAAATAGAACAGAAGGAAATAAAGCAAAGATCGATAAAAAAAAAAACGACGTAAAAAAAAAAAAAAAACTAAAATGAAATAAAATTTTAAAAAATAATAAAAGCTGTAAATTACAAAAATAAAACGAAATCATTACAAAGCGAATGGGACAAATCAACAGAAGGCGGAAATAAACAAGTAGAAAAAAAGAAAAAAAAAACAAGATAATAAAGAACGAAGCAGTGCAAAGTCACCGAAGATAAACACTGCAATAAAGAGAAAGAAAGAGAGAGAAAAAAGAAGAATGAGAGAAAAAAAAATAGATATAGCACGTGATCTGGTGTCATGTGGTCAGATGGGGGGGGGGGGGGGGAGAATGGAAGAAGAAGAAGAGGAGGAGAAGGAGATTGGGAAATGGAGAAGGAGGAGAGAAGAGAAATAGAAAACAGAAGAAGGGGGATAACGAAAGGAGAGAGAGAAATAGAAAAAGCGAAAATATATGGAAAGAGAATGAGAAAGAGGACAGAAAGGGGAATGCCGAAAGAAAGAGAGGGAAAAGAAGACGGAGAAAAGAGGAAACTAGAGAGAAGAAGGTAAGGGAGACAAGAAGTAGAGAAAAGAAAAAAAATAAAAGAAAATGGAAAGGTAAGAGATGAAGAACGAAGAAACAGAAAGAATGAACGAAAGAAGGAGATAAAGGAAGAGAAGAAAAAACGAAAAGGACGACTGAGGGACCGAGAGCGAGAGGAAAAATCGAAAATGCATTTGTCATGGAAAAGCGTGATTGAGAAAAAAGTGTAAAAAAAAAAGGAAGGAAAGAAAGATGAAGACATTCGATGTGCAATTACGCGGTCATGGAAGTGGAAAGGGAATAGGAGGAAGGAGGAGGAGGAGAGGGGATAGGGAAGGAAAGAGAGAGAGTGGGAGATGATATATATATACGTATGTGTGTATATATATACATATGTATATATATATATATAGATAGATAGATAGATAGATAGACATACAGACAGATAGATAGACAGATAGATAGGTAAATAGATAGATTTATAGATAGACAGACAGATAGATAGATAGATAGATAGATAGATATATAGATAGACAGGCAGACAGACAGAAGGATACATAGATAGGTAGGTAGTCAGATAGATAGATAGATAGCTAGATAGATAAATAAATAGATAGACAGATAGATAGATATATAGACAGACAGACAGATAGACAGATATACATAAAAAATACATACACTTAGATAGATAATTAGATAGTAGTAAACAGATGGACAGATAGAGGCAGAGAAGAAGGAGGTGTAAATGAAAATGCTTCATGACGAAAGAGAAGAAAAGAAAGGGAGAGAAGGACCCTAAGAGCAACAACAAGGAAGAGGGAAGAAGGGGAGGGCAAAGGTCGTGACCTGGACACATGTGGTCAATTGGTGGGGTCATACCTCTTCTTCCTATCTCTATTTCTTCCCTTTTTCTCTCTTTTTCACTTCCATTCCATCTCTTTCCGTCCCTCCCTTCTATTCTCTTTCTTCTCTGTCTCTCGCTGTCAATCTTCTTATCTATTTTTTCTTTCTTTTTCTGTTTATCTATCTATCTTTCTTTATTTTTTTCTTTCTGTATCTATCTATCTTTCTTTTTTCTTTGAGTATCTCTTTCTCTTTTTTATCTCTCTCTCTCTCCGCCTCTCTCTCTCTCTCTCTCTCTCTCTCTCTCTCTCTCTCTCTCTCTCTCTCTCTCTCTCTCTCTCTCTCTCTCTCTCTCTCTCTCTCTCTCTCTCTCTTTCCTCAACGCACTCAGGAATAACCTTTTTCCTAATCGCCTTTCCCGAGAGAGAATCTTCTTTTATAAGGGATCGAACCTCCTTATTTGATCCTCTTTTGTTTCTGAGTTGCCTTTTTCACATACGGTTATTTTTTCTTATTATTTTTTCTTTTCTCTTCAGTATAATAAAATAGTCAGGTTCTTATACCAGATGTTGAATTTTATGCGCATATCTCAAGTGATAATCAGCAAGGAGAATCAATGTATGAAATATATAATCTCTTCATATCAAAGGCATCTTTAGTTCGCGAAATAAGGACAATGGCTTCTTATTTTCGCCTGATCATCAACGGAGCTGTGAAGATTATGTCACGTCATCTCCACACCTGTTAAGTAATATCAGATCATACTTTTATCAACACGAACCAAAGGCTGTTAATGTTTCAAAGTCTGTATTTCCAGTATGTAAAAAAGATGGTAATGATATTGTATAAATCAATTTAATGAGGTTCACACCAATACCCATATCTTCTCCTCTTCGTTAGATCTACCGGAAATTCGAGCAAAATGTGCTATATCATTGCTATCAAATATGTTAAATAACCGACATTAGAATTGTTACTGAAGGGAATTACGTGATATTTTTTTGTGCAATAGATTAATAGTTTTGTTATTTTCATTTATTATTTATTTTCTCTTTCCCTTTCTGCCTGTTTGTCCAGCTGTCTGTCTCTCTTTCTGTCTGTTTGTCTCTCTCTCTCTCTCTCTCTCTCTCTCTCTCTCTCTCTCTCTCTCTCTCTCTCTCTCTCTCTCTCTCTCTCTCTCTCTCTCTCTCTCCCTCTGTCTGTTTGTCTGTCTGTCTGTCTCTCTCTCTCTCTCTGTCTCTCTCTCTCTCTCTCTCTCTCTCTCTCTCTCTCTCTCTCTCTCTCTCTCTCTCTCTCTCTCTCTCTCTCTCTCTCTCTCTCTCTCTCTCTCTCTTCTCTCTCTCTCTCTCTCTCTCTCTCTCTCTCTCTCTCTCTCTCTCTCTCTCTCTCTCTCTCTCTCTCTCTCTCTCTCTCTCTCTCTCTCTCTCTTTCTCTCTCTCTCTCTCTCTCTCTCTCTCTCTCTCTCTCTCTCTCTCTCTCTCTCTCTCTCTCTCTCTCTCTCTCTCTCTCTCTCTCTCTCTCTCTCTCTCCTCTCTCTCTCTCTCTCTCTCTCTCTTTCTCTCTCTCTCTCTCTCTCTCTCTCTCTCTCTCTCTCTCTCTCTCTCTCTCTCTCTCTCTCTCTCTCTCTATCCCTCTCTCTCTCTCTCTCTCACTCTCTCTCTCTCTCTCTCTCTCTCTCTCTCTCTCTCTCTCTCTCTCTCTCTCTCTCTCTCTCTCTTTCTCTCTCTCTCTCTTTCTCTCTCTCTTTCTCTCTCTCTCTCTCTCTCTCTCTCTCTCTCTCTCTCTCTCTCTCTCTCTCTCTCTCTCTCTCTCTCTCTCTCTCTCTCTCTCTCTTTCACTAAAAAAAAATAATACATATACGGTCCACCATAACGACCCTGGGCATAAGTCGTGCGAATACGACCCCGGAGGTCAAAGGTCAAAGCTTACGTGACCATCTTCGGGTCAGACGATAGGGCGCCTTCGAACACAACGAGCGGCGGCGGAGAGGGATGGGTTTACCGTTTAGTCGCTTTACCGTATTTCATTCCGTATTTCATTCCGTATTGTATTCAGTATTCCATTTTGCATTTCATTTCATAATTCATTCCGCATCTATTCGGTATTTTATTCGGTATTTCATTCCGTATTTCATTCTGCATTTCATTCCGTATTTCACTCTGCTTTTCATTTCGTATTTCACTCTGCATCTATTCGGTATTTTATTCGGTATTTCGATCCGTGTTTCATTCCGTATTTCATTGTGTGCTTTATTCCGTTATTTTATTCCGCATTTCTATCTTAATTTCATTCCGTATTCCATTCCGTATTTCATTCTGTATTTCATTCCCTACTCCATTTTGTATTTCAGATTCTACTTTATTCCGTATTACTCTCCATATCACGAGCTGGCGGAGAGCCTAGTCTGGGTTTTCATACGAAATAATACGAACGCAGTCGGTATACAACAATAACAATAACAAACGATTTACACGAACGCATGCGGATTAATATGCATGCGAGGGAAGTTTTCTATGGTTGTAGTTGGAGAAATACGACTGCAAATGAGCTTCAAGAACGCAGGTAGAGTGATCCGAACGCAGAACGCCGAGGAAGTTCTATGAGCGCAAGACAGACGCATACGAACGCAGGTGGAAGTTATACGAACGTTAAAAGGTGGATTCAGCGACTGGACGCTACGAGAACGCAGTTGCGAGCGTTTGTCGGTGGGAAAAAAGCTTCGGCGGTAGGAAAATGCGATACAACCTGCGCAGAAATGACCGGTATCACCTTCAATCTTGAGCGGCAATTTACTTTGAAAGTAGAAGAAAAAAAAGGAAGAAAAATAGAGTGACCGGAGATACGCTTTGTTGTGTCTGTCTGACTCCGTGGCTGTGTTGACAATCGAACGTGTTATTTATCTGCATATATGTATTTTCGTGCGAACTTTGGTGCGAAATACATATAATCACACCATCTTTGTAAAAAAAAACAGATAGACTAATCGTGTGACAGGACAACGAAGACAATCGAATCTTCATTCTTAGCAGTCATTTGTTTCACGTTTTTCTTTCGTTTCTTCGTGGTTGCAGGATTCGATCCTTATGTAGAATAAATATGAGAAATAATCTATGTGGGGGGAAAAGTCTAATCACGACCGGCTTTAACATTAAATACAATAATATTATAATGATTTTTATAATTTGAAAGAGCAAATTGATGCCGTATTAGTAATTATATGGGATCCAATACGGATTTACGGAGCTTCCCGCCAAAATTACCCCTTATCATCATTACATACAAGGTCCCTCATCTTGGTTTTAACGACAATGGCTGAAAAGATGACTGTCAGTTGAAAGATAAAAAAAGAAAAAAAAAAAACAAAGGCCCATTTCTCACAAACTCCTTCGTTGTCTGGAAAAGTCCTCGTACCTCCGGCGACATTTTCTAAACCGTAATGGGTTCGGTAATGAGATAATTAGCAACAGAGGATCGTTAGTTTATCCGTCTGCTCCCTTGTGCAATCTTCATCAGTTCTCACAATTATCCGTAGAGTGAAAAGGGAAATTGATGGAGAGGGACGTGTTGACTTTAGGGTGTGAAGGACTAGATAAAAAAAAATAAAAAAAAAAAAAAAATATTAGAAAGAAGTCGAATCTTGCAAAGTTATGAAACGAACGGAAACCTTTGAAAAATAAATCAAAGCTTTTTAAGCGTATTTCCTGATTAATTTTAAACACATTAGCTGTCCTTTAACTACCAAGCTTTTAATCTTATCTTTATCTAATGTATCCTTAGTTATATTCATTAATATCCTTTTTGAGTATTAGTTAACATGAAAGAGAAAATTTCTATATTAACACATACTAATACACAAAACTGTCCATGCGTTAATGTAAAAGTAACATATGTTTTAGTATGTGGTCGATATCCCGAACCACAATAATGCACGAGTTTTCAACAATCCTCAAAGCTTCTCTGAACGCGTCTTAAAATATATTCATGCATATTACTGTCCCCGTGTTAATGCAATAGAGTACACTTCTCTACCAAGCAAAATACCTGTAGAACAAACCTTACCCTTCTTTAAACGCAAAACCTACAAAAAAGAAAAAGAAAGTTAATGATAATAAACAAATGAAAAATCGAATCAAATAACACACACAAAAAAACACAAAAACAACGAAAAAAAATAAAGTTAATGATAATAAACAGATAACCAAAAAAATAGAATCAAATAACACAAAAAAAGCACAAAAAAACAACGAATAAAGAACCACAGACAATGAAAATACCCCCCACCCCCCAAAAAAAAAAAAAAAAAAAAAAAAAAAAAAGGGTCTTCAAAACAACACATACCCCTCGCGTGTAAGCATACGGGATACAGCAGCTCCCCTACGATGCTTGTGGACGTAAGAGAGTTTCCCCTGAGATCAATTTCATGCTCGCTGATGATAAGATCGAGGCCGGGCAGAGCGAGGCTGAGTTCTCAAAGGATGCCGCGACTGAAGTGGATTTGTGGGTAAGCGGGTGTATCGAGGAACTGTCACTATCTTTGTGGTTTATTGGTGATGGTGAGGCTATTGTGTTCGGGGGGAAGGGGGAGGTAGGAGAGGAGGGAGAAGGAGGAGAAAGGGGGGGAAGGGGGAGGAGGGGGGGAAGAAGAGGAAGAAAGCGGGGAGGAAGTAGGAGGATGAGGAGGAGGAGGAAGAAAGGGGGGGAGAAGGGGACGAGGAGGAGGAGGGGGGAAGGGAAGGAGGAGGAAGAGCAGAGCGGGAGTGATAATGAGAAGGAGGAGGAGGAAGGAAGAGGAGTAGGTGTAGGAGGAGGAAGTGGAAGAGCAGAGCGGACGTTTAGGAAGGATGGAAGGGTGGGTGGGAGAGAGGGAAGGATAGAGAGGGAGATATAGAGACAGAGAGAGAGAGGAGGGGAGGGAAGGAGATAGACAGATAAATAGACAGATAGATAGATAAATGGATAGAGAGAGAGAGAGAGAGAGAGAGAGAGAGAGAGAGAGAGAGAGAGAGAGAGAGAGAGAGAGAGAGAGAGAGAGAGAGAGAGAGAGAGAGAGAGAGAAAGGACTAAAAACTAATACTGCAAACAACAAAAAACATCAACATATAAGAGAAATCATAAAACATTCATCACAAACAGTAAACAGGAAAACAAAATCACAGCACACAAGAAAAAATAAAGAATGATTAGAAACTAGCAAAGAACATCCTGAGTGTAGGAGAAAATGTTTTTTTTTTTTCTTTTCTTTTTCTTTTTAAGAGAGAGAGAGAGAGAGAGAGAGAAAGAGAGAGAGAGAACTTCAGGCAAGTCAGTATAGCCACACTAGAACACAATTGCCCTAAAGGTGTTGGTGCAGCGAAAAAATTACCAAGAGCAGCACCAGAAGATAAAAAGGAAGTTCTGGTTTAAGAAAAAAAGAAAAAAAAAAAAAAAAAAGATAATACAGTGATGGAAATCTGCATATGTTGAACAAGTATTGCCAGAACGTAATTAAACCACATCGGATGTTGCCTTTACAACGCTATAATGAAAGGAGTGATATCATATTCTATTAAAACTATATAGTAAAAGTTCAAAGGAGCGTAAGTAAACAGCTGGTGTTACCAACCATGCGAAGAAAGAGGGTTCAATGTAGCCAGACAGGCGCCAGACCCTTCTCGCTCGGCATCCACGAAGATACAAAAGATACCTTTTTTTTTTTGGGGGGGGGGGGATGTTGGGTATTGTACGTGTATACTTTTTTTTTTTTGTATCGTAATTTGCATGTTCTATCCATTCGCACTGATTATCTTTCTGTTTTACTCTCTTTCGTATTCTCTCTTTCTCTCTCTAACTCTCTTTCTTATTCTCTCTCTCTTTCTCTCTCTCTCTCTCTCTCTCTCTCTCTCTCTCTCTCTCTCTCTCTCTCTCTCTCTCTCTCTCTCTCTCTCTCTCTCTCTCTCTCTCTCTCTCTCTCTCTCTCTCTCTCTCTCTCTCTCTCTCTCTCTCTCTCTCTCTCTCTCTCATTCTGTCTCCCTCTCTCATTCTCTCTTTCTCCCTCATTCTCTTTCTCTTTTGCTTCCTCTCTCCCTCTCCTTCTCTCGCTTCCTATTAATTTGCTCACATTTACATACGCACGCGCGGCTGCATGTTTATGTATGTGTACATGTTTTTTTGTGTGTGTGTGCGTGCATGCGTGTGTGTATGTATATGTGTGTGAGTGTGAGGGTGAGTGTGTGTGTGTGTGTGTGTGTGTGTGTGTATGTAAGTGTGTGTGTGTGTGTGTGTGTGTATGTGTGTGTGTGTGTGTGTGTGTGTGTGCGCGCGTGCGTACATACGTACGTGTGTGTATGTGTATGTGTGTATGTGTGTGTGTGTGTGTGTGTGTGTGTGTGTGTGTGTGTGTGTGTGTGTGTGTGTGTGTGTGTGTGTGTGTGTGTGTATGTGTGTGTGTGTGTGTGTGTGAGCACAATATATATGCAGTTATGTGTGTATTCTTCGTGCTGACCTTTTCAACACCAAGACTCATCTTCATGTAACCTCTTATAAATCTTAATTTCCCTCTCACCTTTATCCCTTTTTTTCTCCCTTTTTCTTTATCATCCTTTCGTTAACCTTTCCTCACAAAGGCTGAGACGTGGCTGACCATCACGACTGACCTGCCTTGACCTTGGGGCGATTGTCTCAAGGCGGCCGCTACAACA
>NC_061823.1:33332057-33342057 GCF_019202785.1 Penaeus chinensis
AATAAAAAAAAATAGATAAACAAAAAAATAATAAAAAAAAAACTGACCGTCATTTACGCCGTTAACCAGATCGCCTTTGCCGCTGACCGTAAATCGCTGACCGCTATAACTTAGTACGTTATAGCGGTTAGCGTTACAGTGGTCCCCTGATATTACGAACGTATTTGGTAACGTGATCTGATTTTTGTTGCAAAAGGAAGGTGATTATCTTAATTACTGGTGATGTGATGGTTTACGAGGAGAGGGCGAAAAAAGATGAGAAGGTGGAAGAGAGAGGCGAAGGAAAGAGGCGAAAGAAGGAAGGTGAAAGGTAAATCAAGTAATGAAATAATAAGAAAAATAATATAATAAAAAAGGAGAAATGAGCAGACGGAAGAGAATGGAGAAGGAAGAGGGTGAAGGGTAAGGAAATATGGGGAGGAATGAAAAAGAAAAAATGAGAAAGGGAGATGCAGAAGGAGAAATAGGAGATAAAAAAAAAAAAATAATATGTAATGTAGAGAAATAAATAAAATTGTAGTTCATGTGAAGGTTTGTGAGAAAGAGAATAAAGGAAGGAAATAAGATGGGCGGGAAGAGATAAGTAAATGGAAGAGAAAGAGGAATAACGAAGGGGATAGAAGAGAACAATAATAATAAGAAGAAGAAGAAAGACAAAGAAACGAGGAAGAAAGGAGAATAAGGAAAAGAAAAAGGAGGATGAAGAAGGAAAAAGAATAGAAATGGGAAAAAGAAGAACTCGAAATAAGAAACAAAAATAATAAAGACAATTAATTCGATGGTTTTAAATAAAGCGACCAAAAAGGGAAGTGAGACAGGAGATGGAAAATAAAGGAGGAAGAGAAAAAGAGAGAGCGCTAAAGAAGAAATACAAAAAAAAGGAAAAATTATAATTAATGTGATAGTTTGTGAAAAAGTGACGAAATAGGAGATAGAAGAGAAAAGAAAAGGAAATGAACAAAAGAGGAATGATAAAGGAGAAAAAAAGATAAAGAAAGAGAAGAGGAAAAGAATGTAAACCATGGGATGGCTTGAAAGGAAAGGATAAAGGAGGGAGGTAAGATAGAAGGCGAAAAATAAGAAAATGGTTGGGAAAGGGGAGAGAGAGACAGACAGAAAAGAAGAAAGGAAACGAAGAAAATGAAAAAAAAAAAAAAAAGAGGAGGAAAACGAAATAAAAACGAAAGACAAGGCAATGAAGAAGGGGTGAAAAGAGAAAGGGAAATAGAAGGTAAAAAAAAGGAAAGATGGAAGAGAGGAAAGACGAAAAGAGAGGAGAAAGAGGGGGAAAAAAGACGAAGGAAAAGGCAAAGGAGCAAATGAGAGACAAGACGAACATGATAATAAGGAGGAGGAGAAAAAGAGAGAAGAAGAAAGAAAGACGAAAAGAAAAGAAAGATGAGAGATAGGGAAGGGAAGAAGAAAGAATAAAAAGAGTGAGAAGTAAAGATGGAGGAGGACAAAGAGGACGATAAAGGAGCTATTAAAGTCAATGACGAATATAAAAAAAAGGAAAAAAGAGGAGGGATAATAAGAAGAACAAAGAAAGCAGAATAGGAGAGGAAAATAGAAAGTAAGGAATGAAGAAATAAGGAAGATGAGAAAGTGGAAATTAACAGAAAATAGAAAAGAACAAGAAAGGAAGAAAGGAAGTAAGAAATGAAGGAATAAGGAAGAGGAGAAAATGGAAATGAATAGAAAAACATAAAAAAAACAAGGGAAGAAAGGAGACAAGGAAAGAAGAAATAAGGAAGAAGAGAAAATGGAAATGAACAGAAAACAGAAAAAAAAAACAAGAAGAGAAGAAAGGACACAAGAAAAGACGAAATAAGGAAGACGAGAAAATGGAAATGAATAGAAAAACAGAAAACAAAACAAGAAAGGATGAAAGGAGACAAGGAAAGACGAAATAAGGAAGATAAGAAAATGGAGAAAATGTAAATGAACAGAATAAGGAAGAGGCGAGATCACAGATGGACATGAAAAAGTGAGGCTCATTAAAAAGCTTTGTGAATTTCCATCGTTGCAAGTAACAGTACTGCAACCAAACACATTGCAACCTCTGTGGCCACCATCTGTTGCTCTTTCTTTTCTATAGTTTATGAAGTTAAAGTATATTTATAACATATTAGACCATATCGTTTATAGTATCGTATCATTTATAACATAGTAGATCGTATTATTTATAAAATGTATTAGTTATAAATCTAAAATAGCTATAGTATAGATAGATAAATTAATGAATTAATGGTTTTATAAATGAATTGATAAATAAACAAATGCATAACTATATATATACGTACACACACATATACAAACACACACACACACACACACACACACACACACACACAAACACACACACACACACACACACACACACACACACACATATATATATATATATATATATATATATATATATATATATAGAAAGAGAGAGAGAGAGAGAGAGAGAGAGAGAGAGAGAGAGAGAGAGAGAGAGAGAGAGAGAGAGAGAGAGAGAGAGAGAGAGAGAGAGAGAGGGAGAGAGAGAGAGATTGATATAGATATATATATATACTAAACAAACAAATATATAAATGGTAATAGTTATAAGAATGATAAATTTACGACATTCGAAACATGAATCCAGCGCATAAATCTTTCGAGATCTTCAAGGTGGTGACTCATCAGGATGTCCGTTGTTGCTGTGACCTTTTTTTTTTTTTTTTTGGGGGGGGGGAGGGTGGTATTGTGGTGCATGTCTTGTTGGAATGCATTGCAAGGAGACAAGAGAGAAAGGGGGAGGGGGGAGAGAGGGAGAGGGGGATAGCAGTGAGGAGATGGGAAGAAATTTGGAAAACGAGAAAGGGAAGGAGAGACAAAGGGAATAAAATTGGATTTTTTTTCTTGAGCGTTTCTCCGAAAAGAGCAAACGTTTCCTCTTATAATTCTTCTATCCTTTTTCTAACTATAACGTTACTAAGAACATACACACACGAAAACAAAACAAAAACAGCAACAAACAAAAATAATAGATAAACAAATCAACGAATCAACTCGAAAGAAAAACGAAAACACATCACACAATTTCCACTCGAACTCGAACGCCTCTTCGCCTTTCGCCCCAACACCGACGACCAATGTTTACGTTCGCCGAATGTCAAGCGCATGCGAATCCGGAATCCGGCGAGTCACCTTACAAGAACCCAAACATTTGTACACTCGCCTGACCGTGTAAAATCATACAACCACGCGGTCTCTTTCTCTCTCTCTCTCTCTCTCTCTCTCTCTCTCTCTCTCTCTCTCTCTCTCTCTCTCTCTCTCTCTCTCTCTCTCTCTCTCTCTCTCTCTCTCTCTTATACCGCGATTATTGGCTTCGGGCGGTGACACTCAAAGGCGATGTGGGTGATTTTGGGTCGTTTTTCGGTTGACGTGAAGGGTCTGCTGTGGAGGGGGGAGGTAGAGGAGGTGAGGAGGAGGGGGAGGAGGGGAATGTAGAGGAGGAGGAGAGGGAGACGAGGGGGGGGGTGGAGGAAGAGGAGGTAAGGAGGTAGAAGAGGAGGTGAGGAGGAGGAGGAGGAGGGGGGGGGGGTAGAGGAGGTGAGGAGGAGGAGGAGGAGGGGGGAGGTACGGAGGGGGATGAGGAAGACGAGGTAGGGGAGGTGGAGGGGGAGGTAGAGGAGGGGGTGGAGGAGGAGGAAGTATGGAGGTAGATGAGGAGGGGGAGATAAAGAGAGGAGACAGAGGAGGTGAGGAGGTGGAGGGGAAGTGGGGGGAGGAAGAGGAGGAGGAGGGAGGGAGGTAGAGGAGGAGGAGGGAGGGAGGTAGAGGAAGAGGAGGGGGAAGTAAAGGGGAAGAAGGGAGGAGGAGGATAAGGAGGAAATGAGGCAGAGGAAGAGGTAGAGGGAGACGAGGTCAGGAGCTAGAGGAGGAGGAGAGGGGGTAGAAAAGGAGGAGGAGGAGGGGGAGATA
Source organism: Penaeus chinensis (assembly GCF_019202785.1). Taxonomy (NCBI): domain Eukaryota; kingdom Metazoa; phylum Arthropoda; class Malacostraca; order Decapoda; family Penaeidae; genus Penaeus; species Penaeus chinensis. The sequence goes on from NC_061823.1 coordinate 33,336,015, forward strand.
GAGGAGGAGGGGGAGGGAGAGAGGGTAGAGAAGGAGGAGGAAGAGATAAGGAGGCAGATGAGGAGGAGAGGGGGTAGAGAAGGAGGAGGAGGAGGTAAGAAGGCAAAGGAGGAGGAAGAGGAGAAGGAGGAGATGGAGGAAGAAGAGAGAGGGGATAAGTGGAGTGAGAAGAGTAAGAGGGAGAGAGGAAGAAGGAGAAGAGGGGAGAAGAAAGGTGTAGGAGAAGGAGAAGGGAGAGGAAGAGGGAGGAGATGGAGGAGGAGCAAGAAGAGAATGAAAAAGTGATAAATGAGGAGGAGGAGGAGGAAGAGAAATAGAAAAACAGATGAAAACGATTCAGAATAAGAAGGAGGAAGAAAGGACATAGGAGAATAAGGAAGAGGGATGAAGAAAAAGAGAAAGAGTAGGTGGAAAGAAAAAGGAATAACAGGATTATGAAAAACTGGGTTGGTATTAGAAATTGCGGTTTGTTCTCGCTTTTTGTAGCTTATTCCTTTGGTGATTTTAATGGGATGATATGCAATGATCATTTATTTTCAACATTTGTACATTTAATTTCTTCTTTTTTTCCTTGTCATTATCACGTGTTTCATTCTTTTTTTTCTTTTTTTTCAGATTGGGGAGAGTAAAAACGAACGGAGGGAAGGAGAGAGAGAGAGAGAGAGAGAGAGAGACAGAGAGAGAGAGAGAGAGAGAGAGAGAGAGAGAGAGAGAGAGAGAGAGAGAGAGAGAGAGAGAGAGATATAGAGAGAGAAAGAAAGAAAGAAAGAGAGAGAAAGAAAGAAAGAGAGAGAAAGGGGGGGGGGGGAGGGGAAAGGGAAAAGGTGAGGGAAGTGAAAAAAGTGAGACAAAAAAGTCCAGAAAATGAATCAAATGCAAAAAGAACCAAAAAAAAAAAAAAAAAAAAAAAAAAAACACGGTCGACAGTAAGACTAAAAACAAAACAAAACAAAAAACACGAAAAAATCGCCGCCAGATGACACTACAATCGAATTCCTTAAGCCTCCATTCCCGTGTTGAGAGATCGACTTCCTCGTGTCTGTCCATTATTATCACATCTGACCTCGAGAAAAGGGGTGACCCGCGTGACCTCTGACCTCTGGCGCCGGTCACAAATATGCAAGACGGATACAAGTGACGTGAACTGTAATCGTGGCTGTCTTAGAGAGAAATATGTTGCTGAATATGTTATGATGGAAATTTGACCTGCGTTGAGCCATAATCTATACCTCTTTTGCATTTGTTAATTGATATCTCATTATTATTTTTTTATATAATGATCTTTGTCATTTCCACGGGTAAAATATTTATTAAATGATGTTTCAACTTTTGTAAAGCGTTCGGTAGACTGAAATAAAGACAAGGAGGTGACAAGTAAGTTATTAATTCAAGACACGTAAGTTTGTCGATTTGTCGAGAATAATTCAAGGGAATGAAATCAAAGAACAACACTTGTCCTCAATATACGGGACTTTCACTCTGTTTTTGTTTTTGTTTTGTTTTTTTAGTTGTTTATGCACGGTGTTGCCGTCGTATTGGCGTATTTTTTTTTTTTTTTTTTTTTTTTTTTACTTTAATTTGTACTACATCCTTCTTTTGGTTATGTTCACTGCAGATTGTTTTATTTTTTTTACCTAATTTTGATAATGTACTTGTTATTGCCTTTGCACCGGCCATACACTGTCTTTGGCTTTTATTCTTACATATTGTCTGTACATGCGAGTTTCATTGTCTATATTGTGCTCACTCTTCATTCTCTCATTATCTCTTGTTCCTTGTTTCTGATTTATTGTATACATCGTCCCTTGCAGTGTTTGTTTGTGTATTTGTATTGTTCTGTAAGAAGAACTATATTATTTTGATCTTTTTATATCTTTTTGTTATTAACTCACTGTATTGTCACTATAAGATTCTCGCTTTACATTAAATTGATAATGTCATTGCTTGTATGATGTATTTACACTACACTCTACACTATCTTTAACAGTTTACTATTTAGTTATTGATAATGTATATAAACTGTCTATAAGGTACAAAGATGATATATATATATATATATATATATATATATATACTTTTATAAAAAAAAAAAAAAAAACGATAGTTCTAAGAATGATATAAAAACTCACTAAAGATAAAATGGGTTTATTGAAATATTTTTTTCTGCGTTTCCGTTCTTCCTACAAACTCAGTAATTTCATCAAATAGTAATAATCTGAATAAAACGAAAACAGGAAAAGGGAAGAGATTAAGTACCTTTGAATACACATATTTATATTAATCAGGCACTTTAAGACTTTCGAATGGTGTCAGAAGTGGAATATAAGAAAGAGAGAGAGAGAGAGAGAGAGAGGGAGAGAGAGAGAGAGAGAGAGAGAGAGAGAGAGAGAGAGAGAGAGAGAGAGAGAGAGAGAGAGAGAGAGAGAGAGAAAGAGAGAGAGAGATAGACAGACAGGTGCTGGGTAATAGGGTACCTTGGGAAGGGAAGGGGGGAAAGGGAGGAGGGGTGAGGATGATGAGGACAGGGTTGAGAATGGAGGGAAGTAGGGGAGATGAATGATAAAATGGGTTTATTGAAGAAAAAAATTCTGCGTTTCCGTTCTTCCTACAAACTCAGTAATTTCATCAAATAGTAATAATCTGAATAAAACGAAAAAAGGAAAAGGGAAGAGATTAAGTGCCTTTGAATACACATATTTATATTAATCAGGCACTTTAAGACTTCCGAATGGTGTCAGAAGTGTAATAGAAGAGAGAGAGAGAGAGAGAGAGAGAGAGAGAGAGAGAGAGAGAGAGAGAGAGAGAGATAGAGAGAGACAGAGATGCAGACAGACAGACAGACAAATAGAAGCAGAGACAGAGAGCGTGAATATGTATGTGTATCAAGATGAGGAGAGGATTAAGGAAAAGAGATAAGAAAGCGATTGAGTGAAGGACTAAGGAAGGACCTGAACCGGCGTGAGAAGTGGGGGGGCGGGAGGGGGGGGGGGGGGGAGGGTGCGTACTGGACGATGGGAAGGGGGCGGGAGGGAGGGAGAAGAGGGGGGGGGGGAGAGGGGAGGAATGGAGGAAGGGTTGACAGGGAATGGAGGTTGAGAAAGAACCGACCGAACATGAAATAAAAAAAATATATCAAACAGACACAAAAACGAACAAAAAAAAAAAAAAAAAAAACACCAAAACATACACAAACACAAACACAACATAAAAAACACATAGACAAACGAACAAAAAAAAACTGAATCAAATATACGTAACTCGACTGACCACACACACACACACTATAACCAAATTACCTTGCACGGTTACCAAGTAGGAAATTACCGACTTCACCCTTTCGTTTCCGGCGAGTTCCGTTCCGTCTATCGCCGTCGGGGATGTCTGTCTACTTCGATTCAATTCCAGTGCGTGCAGGAATGTTGGGTTGATGATGACACACTTGGCTGTTGAAGGTCGGTAAAGAAGGGGGGGCAGGGGGGGGGAGGGTTCGTTGGGGGAGGGGGGGTTATGAGCATTATTGTTAGTGTTGTTGTTAATATTGTTATTGTTATTATTGTTGTTGGTTTTGTTGTTGTCCTTGTTCTTGGAATTGTTGTTTTCATAGTAATTATAATTACTATCATCATTGTTTTGTTGTTGTTCATATTATCGTTATTATTACCTATTATAATTATCATTATTATTATCGTTATTAGCATTAGTATTAGCATTATTATTAGTATTAGTATTAGTACTATCATTATCATTGTCATTATTATTATTGATATTGCTGTTGTGTATTATTATTGATATTGCTGTTATTATTGTTGTTAGTATTGTTATTATTATTATATCATAATCATCAGCGTCTCCATCACCATTACCACTAGAAGTAGTATTACTACCACTATCATTATCATTATCATAATTATTATTGTCACTACTATTACTACTGCTACCACTATTTTTATTTTTATGTTATTAATATCATCATTATTATCACCAATATCATCATCATCATCACCCCCGTTAGCATAACCATTATCATCATCATCATCACCATTTTCATCATCATCACCGTCATCATCACCATTATCATCATCACCACCGTCATCATCACCATTATCATCATCATCATCACCATCACCATCATCACCATCATCATCATCATCATGAACAACATCTTTGTATGTAATTCTATGTTTTGCCAAGTATGGGTCACGCAAAATGGCCTCCTCTTTCCCGGTCGTGTATATGATGACTGACTTGTGGTTTATGGCCATAGTAACCTAGATTCCAACTATGGCACACTGTCTTGCTTGATATTTTTACTTGGGCATCTTGTTTTATTGTTTGTTTGTTTTTGTGTGTGTGTGTTTTGTACATGGGTCTGTGGTTATTTATTTATCGGTTTGTCATTAATGTTTTCATTTCTTATTTGTATAGGAGGACCGAGAGAGAGAGAGAGAGAGAGAGAGAAAGAGAGAGAGAGAGAGGCAGAGAGAGAGAGATAGATAGATAGATAGAGAGAGAGAGAGAGAGAGAGAGAGAGAGAGAGAGAGAGAGAGAGAGAGAGAGAGAGAGAGAGAGAGAGAGAGAGAGAGAGAGAGAGAGAGAGAGAGAGAGAGAGAGAGAGAGAGAGAGAGAGAGAGAGAGAGAGAGAGAGAGAGAGAGAGAGAGAGAGAGAGAGAGAGAGAGAGAGAGAGAGAGAGAGAGAGAGAGAGAGAGAGAGAGAAAGAGAGAGAGAGAGAGAGAGAGAGAAAGAGAGAGAGAGAGAGAGAGAGAGAGAAAGAGAGAGAGTATATGTAAATCTGATAGATAATTAAAGATTCGGTCTTCTCTCTAATCTACATGATAAGATAGAATCATTTGAACGAATTACTTCCACGTTGAAAAGAAAATAAACGCGGTAGGCCTATATTTCACAAACTTTCGAAAGTCCGCGGAGGAGACACAACAGTCATTCATTCATCAATTATTTTTTATTTATTGCAAAACACTATAACAAAATCTGATCCCGCAGAAAGTACATATATCATTTAGATATGTAACAAAATAATTTTTTCACTTATCCGAAGCGCTAATGGACTACATGTAACAATAAAACACAACATATATATACAAATGGCTATAGACTACTGACACATTTTTCATAAATATTAATATTCTCATCTGTCGCTGTGGCAGGTAAGTAAGGATACTTAATTTAACATTTTCCTTTACAAAACGTGAACATTTTGCAAAAAATATATAAGAAATTGCACCAATTAAAAAAAAAAAAAAACGACAATAACAACAATAACAAAATTATTAATATAAATTAACTGAAAAAAAAAACTAATGTCCTGTTTGCCTATCATTTTTTTCTGCCTTTAATAATCTTCCATTGTGCTGGATGACTTTTAAGGAGAGATTGACACTGTAGCTCAAGGAAATGGACAGTAGATTTTTTTTTAAATATATAGAAAACAAGAAACCATGGAAATAAAAGCAAACGAACAATAATTGGAAGTAAATAAAGCTGGTTTTTTTTTTCCTTATCCAAACCTGCCACACATTGCGAATGACAATATAGGACGTTAGACAGTAATAATATATTTTTTTCTTTAATAAAACTGATCCGAAAACAAGTGATGTCCACACAGTTCCTTGCATCAATACGTATTACTTTACTTATTCAAATCAGAACACTTACAAAAGACCCAAACAAAAATTCAACATATTTATTATCATTATTATTGATTTCGTTTTAATCGCGTGTGTGTTTCATCACTGTGTTCGGACGCTTTGCTTCCACCAGGACCCCCGGCGATGCTGTGACGTCACATGCCAAACATTCGGACGATGGTGACGTCACAGGCATCATGGCACACTCACGTCATCACTTCCGAATCCTGACTTAGAAATCACTTTTCTCGGCCAATTATTCTGTTTGGCCAAAATCACCGCAGCTCAAGTGTAGCCAACACGATTTGTGGTTAAGTCTTATTACAGGCTGTTATTGAATATCGCCGTGACACATATTTTTTGTGGGAATGATATCGCCTTTTGTATAACATAGCTC
>NC_061823.1:33347057-33349557 GCF_019202785.1 Penaeus chinensis
ATGACAGCCTCTCTTTCCACGCTAGATGACTTGATCACCCCGCCCTATTGTTAATTAATTCATGGGGGGTTTGTGTCCTTCTCCCTCTCCCCCCCCCTCCCCTTTCTCCCCCTCTATCCGCCTTCTCCTCTCCTTACTCCTCCTCCTCCTTTCCCTACCCCTTCCCCTCCCCCCCCCCCCTCTCTCTGGGACGCTGAGGACGAACTCGAGGAGCAAAGAAATCATCTCAGCGTATTTAGTTGTCATCGTCTCGGTCTGTTGGGTGACCGCGAGAGGAGAAGGAGAGAGAGGAAGGGAGAGAGAGAGAAAGAGAGAAGGAAAACAGAGAGAGAGAGAGAGAGAGAGAGAAGGAAGACAGAGAGAGAGAAAGGAGAGAAGGAAGACACAGAGAGAGAAAGAGAGAAGGAAGACACAGAGAGAAAAAGAGAAAAGGAAGACAGAGAGAGAGAAAGGGAGAAGGAAGACAGAGAGAGAGAAAGGGAGAAGGCAGACAGAGAGAGAGAAAGAGAGAAGGAAGACAGAGAGAGAGAAGGAGAGAGAGGGGAGACAGAGAGAGAGAAAGAGAGAAGGAAGACAGAGAGAGAAAAAGAGAGAAGGAAGACACAGAAAGAGAAAGAGATAAGGAAGACACAGAGAGAAAAAGAGAGAAGGAAGACAGAGAGAGAGAAAGGGAGAAAGAAGACAGAGAGAGAGAAAGGGAGAAGGAAGACAGAGAGAGAGAAAGAGAGAAGGCAGACAGAGAGAGAGAAAGAGAGAAGGAAGACAGAGAGAGAGAAAGAGAGAAGGCAGACAGAGAGAGAGAAAGAGAGAAGGAAGACAGAGAGAGAGAAGGAGAGAGAAGGGAGACAGAGAGAGAGAAAGAGAGATGGAAGACACAGAGAGAGAAAGGGAGAAGGACGACAGAGAGAGAGAAAGGGTGTTGGAGAGAAACGGCGTGAAAGAGAGAGAGAGAGAGGGGGGGGGGGAGTGAAAGAGAGAGACAGAGAGAAAGAGGAATAGAGAAAAGAAATAAAGGGAGGAGGGGTCACGAAGGAAGAGAGTGAAAAAGAGAGGGAAATTGAGGGAGAGAGAAGGAGACAGAGAGTAATATATAAGTGTGTGTGTGTGTGTGTGTGTGTGTGTGTGTGTTATGTACGTATATATAAATATTTTCTCTCCTTAACGTGCCATCTCTCCACATCCCTAAAGATAAAAGAAAGCTTACCAAACAAAAATACAACCACATATCAACCCAATCAATATGATATAATCGAACTCCTAATAAAACAATATAACGAATAAAAAAAAACGCAATAAAACCATTCCTTTATGAGTCTGTCTAGAAAGCGATCAGCAGTCTCCTTTTCGAAGATGATCCTCCATTAAGCCTAATTGAATTATGCTTGATTATCTCGTCTTGGCGTTGGTGCTGATGCTTCTGTTTGGGAAGATTTGTGAGTTGGAATTTTTTTTTCTCTCTCTCTTATCTATGCCCTGTCTCCTGCTGTTTATTTATTTACCTGTTTGTCTGTCTATCTGTCTGTCGATTTATCTTTTTGTCTGTCTGTCGATATATCTTCTCTCTCTTTCTCTATCTCTCTTTCTCTTTTCCCTCCCTTTCTCTCTATCTCTCTTTCTCTTTTCCCTCCCTTTCTCTCTCTTCTCTCTCTCTCTCTCTCTCTCTCTCTCTCTCTCTCTCTCTCTCTCTCTCTCCTCCTCTCTCTCTCTCTCTCTCCTTCTCTCTCTCTCTCTCCTCCCTCCTCTCTCTCTCTCTCTCTCTCTCTCTCTCTCTCTCTCTCTCTCTCTCTCTCTCTCTCTCTCTCTCTCTCTCTCTCTCTCTCTCTCTCTCTCTCTCTCTCTCTCTCTCTCTCTCTCTCTCTCTCTCTCTCTCTCTCTCTCTCTCTCCCTCTCTCCTCTCTCTCTCTCTCTCTCTCTCTCTCTCTCTCTCTCTCTCTCTCTCTCTCTCTCTCTCTCTCTCTCTCTCTCTCTCTCTCTCTCTCTCTCTCTAGCGTATCCATTTCTCTCCAGCTGATGGCCTTTTGAAACCGAAAGTCACAAACAATGACAAGACAGAAAATTTGCATATCATATCTCTCTCCTCCGGTCAGTAGGAAGAGGAAGGAAGAATGATATAGGAACAAGAATATAAGATGGTAATATCAGCCAATGGGAAATTTACATAACAATTATATTAGCAGTAATCATAACCCAGAAGATTAAATTCACGTAAGAGAATAGGACCAATTAACATCCCTAACACCATATGGAAATATCTCCACTTCTCTCTTATTCCTTCGCTTGCCAGTTTATCATCACCTATTTTCTCTGTTTATCATCTTTCTTACTTATCACAGTTTATCATCACCTATTTTCTCTGTTTATCATCTTCCTCCCCCTATTACAGTTTATCATCACCTATTTTCTCTGTTTATCATCTTCCTCCCTCTATCACAGTTTATCATCACCAATCATCTCTTATTATCATCCATTATCCCTCGTTATCATTCCTTCTTTGGTGCAA
>NC_061823.1:33354557-33357057 GCF_019202785.1 Penaeus chinensis
GTTATTAGTACCACCATTACCCTTAGTGGTATCATTAGCACTTCTATCATCATCATCTCTTTTATTATCATCATTGTTATGATGATGATGGTGAGAACGACTTATATCACTGTTATCATTAATTAGTAATTAACTCATTAATTAAGTATTTGTTCAGTTTGATCGTCATTACTGTTACTATTACCACTACTATTAATATTATTAAAACTATCTTTGTGTTGTTGTTGTCGCTGTAGTTATTATCAGAATTATTTTTTCTGCCTTTAATATTTTTTCTGCATTCACATTTCGTCTTCTAATTCATCTCATTACTGCATTATAATCTTTGGTTTTCTTATTACCCCTTCCTTAATGTGGTTTTTTATGTTGTTTTTTTTGTATTTATCTTTCATGTTTTCTTATAATAATTCTTCTTCTTCTTGTAAGTTTCACCATTTTCCCTTAATTCCATTTTTTGTCATTTCATTCTTCTTCTTCGTATCCTTTCCAATTCTTAATTGTTCCTTTACGTGTCATTATCATCCTCGTTGTATTCACATCCTTTATTCTCCTTTTCCCCCTTCTCTCTTTCTCAGCATCTCCTTCCTCCTAGCCTCACTTAGTCCTTCTATCTCCCTCTTTCATTGCTTCTATCTCCTCCTCCTCGTCCGTAAATCCATCTCCCTGTATCGTTATCACCTACGTCACTCACCTCCCTTCTTTATTATCCTTCTCCTTTCCCCTTTCCTTTCCTTCTTTCTTCCACGCGTTATTCCTCATTCCTCATCCATCTTACTCAACAGGGTGAGGCTGAAAACCCGCCGATAGACCCGTTTACTCACACAATATTGGCCCGAAGTCAACATTCCTCGGAGACTAACATTGCTTGGATATATTGTTGGGTAACGCCCTTTCGCTTTCTGGATTTTTGTTCGCGTTTCTTTTTTTTTTCTTTCCTTCTTTTTTTTGGGTGGGGTTGGGTGGGTGGGTGGCGTGGGGTAGGGGTGGTAAGGGGGTGGGTGGGGAGGAAGGGGTAGGTTGGTGATTGTTGTTTTCGGTGTTTATTTTCTTTGTTTTCTTCTTTTTTCTTTTCTTCTTTTTTTTTTTTTTTACCCTGTTTGTTGTCTTTTAAATTGTCTCGTTTTCCTTTTCTGTATGACATCTATCGTTCAATCATTTTCAGTTTTTTGGTTGTTGTTTATTTAGTGCTTTATGGTATATGTCCGTGTATTTGTTCGTTTTTCTTTTCATACATCGTGCAAGTATCATCCGTCACCCTTTCCATTTTTTTCCATAGGTAACAGTGATATTAATGATAACGACAATAAAAATAATAAAACTTATCACAACAAAAACATGAACAACTTCAAAGAATAATGACAACGTTCAAAAAATACAAAATACAGATCAAACAAGAGAGCTTCAAATTGTTTCAAAAATCCCATTTCATTAACCCTCCTCAGCGTCTCCAAAATTCGAACCGCGGGAATCGACTCACATCCGAAACACAGATCCCCTACTGGCGTGTGCTTCGGAACTGGGAATCGAAACTGGCGGTTCACATCTGGACAACAGCGTTAAAAACTTTAATTTACTACCATGAAGTGGCGAAACTTGAAGTTAGAATGAACGGTACAGTGATTCTCAAGACGTTCCTGTCCTCCTTGCATGCGGTTAATAAGTTTAACGGTTGACGCGGTAGATAATCCTATGTAATCAATGGATCTTACACTCCTACTTGCTTTTCGTGACATCGTAGCGGAAGTAGCTGAAATTTCCTTGACAAAACGGACATACACGGTATAAGGGTAGACGTAAGTAGTTCATATTAGCCAGGCTTCATAGTGACTGAAATAATACGTTAAATAAAGGATATGTAAGCCATGCTTCATAAGGGCACTGTTATGTTTTGAGAGAGAGAGAGAGAGAGAGAGAGAGAGAGAGAGAGAGAGAGAGAGAGAGAGAGAGAGAGAGAGAGAGAGAGAGAGATAAAGAGAGAGAGAGAGAGAGAGAGAGAGAGAGAGAGAGAGAGAGAGAGTGAGTGAGAGTGAGAGAGTGAGTAGAACATAAGCGAAACAGTCTAGCGTGTAAATAGGGAAAGTTGTGAAGATTTTTTTTTCTTATTTTTTTTTTTTTTTCTTTTTTTATTTCGTCGTAACTTTAGAATCTTAATAAAGTATGTATTTTACCTAGTTCTGTCACATGACTAACACAAGTTTAGACTAGTTATTTTTGCTTTTATTTTATTATATTTATTGGTTAACGATATATAAAAGTTTTTAGTTTATATATTGATCTGTTTACCATCATTAATATTGCCATTATAATTGTCATTACTATTTTCATCATTGTTAGAATTTATATAATTTATATATTGTTATTATGTTACTCTTACTGTTACAACTACTGTTATCATTGCTACTGCTACATCATCATCATCATCGTCATCATCGTCATCATCATCGGCATCGTCATCTTCATCGTCATCGTCATCGTCATCGTCATCATCGTCATCATCATC
>NC_061823.1:33396375-33398875 GCF_019202785.1 Penaeus chinensis
TGTTTGTGTGTGTTTGTGTGTGTGTGTGCGTTGTGAGAAAGTGAGGAGTCCCGACATATGCATAATCCCCCACCCCCCACCCCACCCCACTCACCCACCTACCCTTTACCCCTTTTACAAAAAAAAAATAATAACATAAATAGCATCTAAGTCCTTCGATTTACACAATATTACTCTCATCCATCTTCCCATATCATTTTACGCTTTTCAAGTTCATTATAAGAAATAAATGGTTACCCTCCTCCTCCCCTCCCTCCTCCCCTCACCCTCACCCCCTCCCACACAAAAAGGGGAGGGCACAAAAAAGGAGCAAAGCCAGAGGGAGATTTGCTCTGATTATCACAGCGGTCAGGGATGCCGGGGGATGTACTGGCTTGTCGCTTCCTCTGGCATTTTGTCTCTGGAATGCTTGATGTGTGTGTGTGTGTGTGTGTGTGTGTGTGTGTGTGTGTGTGTGTGTGTGTGTGTGTGTGTGTGTGTGTGTGTGTGTGTGTGTGTGTGTGTGTGTGTGTGTGTGTGTGTGTGTGTGTGTGTGTGTGTGTGTGTGTGTGTGTGTGTGTGTGTGTGTCTGTGTGTGTGTGTGTGTGTGTGTGTGTGTATGTGTGCGCGCGCGTGTGTGTGTGTGTATGTGTGTGTGTGTGTGTGTGTGTGTGTGTGTGTGTGTGTGTGTGTGTGTGTGTGCGTGTGTGTGTGTATGTGTATGTGTGTATGCACTTATTTACGTATGCGTATATGCATATATCAATGCATCTTTATATGTATGTATGCATGAATGTTTAAATGTTAAAAAAAACAATGCATGTACGTATATACACCTTTATAATCATTCAGAATCTCCAAGTCTAAAAGGCATCCTAAAAAAGCATTAACAAACGCACTCCTTGACCACTCAACCAGATCACTCTCTTAACGCTGGCCAAACAGACGTCTTGTTGGAAATGCGGTTGATTTGGGTCCTCGTTTACGACTGCTTTGTCTCTTTCTTCTGTTTTTATTATCTCTGTGTCCTTGTTTCTCTTGTTTGTTTGTCTATCTGGCTGGTTCTGTTTCTCTCCCTCTGTCTATCTTTCTCTGGTTCGGTCGCTCACTCGCTCGCTTGCTCTCTCTCTCTCTCTCTCTCTCTCTCTCTCTCTCTCTCTCTCTCTCTCTCTCTCTCTCTCTCTCTCTCTCTCTCTCTCTCTCTCTCTCTCCATACGTCTATCTACGTCTCTTAGTATGAATATTACCTTTATTCCTTGCTGTTATTTTCGTTTGTTGTTTATTTGTATATTTGTGTATCTTTCTTTTATATCACTTTATTGATTTGTAGTTGATTACTATCATTATCTCTGCCTTTTTATGCCCGTCTTTTCAAAGTATTTTTAATTTAACAAATGTCATAATTTCTTTCTCGCCTTCATAATATAGTGCTCCAATGTAATTTACTGATTTAACATTACAGTCCCTATTCTAACCATAGTTATTAGTTTTCTCTCAATTCCATGCTCAACAGAAAAAAAAGAACTGAATAAAAAATAAAAAAAGTTTACGAGAAGTGATAACCCCGCTGTCGCTTGCCATTAAGCGGTGGTGCCACATCTTCGCGTTCTTCGCCGACGACCTTGCGAGGTTGTGGTGTGCTCTGTGCGGGCGTCCATGTTGTTATTTTCAATTATTTGTATAGGTGGAATTTGGTTGCTTTGATAATTTAAGCACATATTTTTAGATATGATGAATAATACTAAGTTAAAAGATGTAATTTTCATTACTTAACGGACTGGATTGTTTCGTTTTAAATGGGAGTTATTTATGCTAATCGACACATGTTAAAGGTGTGACATAACGCGTAAACATTTGGCATCAGCGGAGTAGGGACACTCACCTCCAATGCGTCGCGCGATAGAGAGAGAGAGAGAGAAGAGACGAGAAGAGAAAGGAAGAGAGAGAGAAAGAGAGAGCGAGAAAGAGAGAGAGAGAGAGAGAGAGAGAGAGAGAGAGAGAGATAGAGAGAGAGAGAGAGAAAGAGAGAAAGAGAGAGAGAGAGAGAGAGAGAGAGAGAGAGAGAGATTATACAAAAAAAAAAAAAAATGAAACAAACAAAAAAAGGACATTGCTTGGATGACGTCACACAATCACAACAGGAAAATGCTCTTGCAAGATCATCTTCATTTATGTCACTGCCGCCACGATCTGGCGGTGATAACAAGTGATATAACTGCCGTGTTTTCTCTTTTCTGCTTTTGAATTTCTTCCCTTTTTTCTTCCCCTTTTTTTATTCTGTGGTCTTTCGTTATCTCCTTTTCCTCCCTTGTCATCGGTAGATATTGTCAAGGTGTTATCTTAATAGTGGAAGATGGTGTGAGAGAAGTTTGTGTTACCAGGTACGAAGATCTGTCTGTCTGTGTATATAAACACACACACACACACACACACACACACACACACACACACACACACACACACACACACACACACACACAGATTTATATATATATATGTGTGTGTGTGTGTGTGTGTGTGT
>NC_061823.1:33416375-33421375 GCF_019202785.1 Penaeus chinensis
TCCATGGACAATAGCAAGACCTTGATGATGATGTGTACCACTGACTTCGGACTTGAAAGAAGGGTTGAGGACATGGACAAACTCGCTTATTCTCGCAACACAAACCAAACCGGTAAGAACTGATTCTTTAAAGTTCTACGCTGACACGCTAGACAATTCACCCGTCTGTGGGGTCTAAACTGACAAAGGTGTAACACTTTCAGCAGGTATACAACACTAACCTTATCAAGGAGTAAACGTAGTGGTATGTTGTTGTTATCAGAACCATCATTGAGGAACATCAAAGAGACCACAAAACAAGAGTGGAAAATGTGATTGAGTGATTAAGTGACAACTGCAGGTGACAAAGAACAAAGACAAAGAATATTAAGACGTATATTACAGAGTTGTTTTGTGTAAAAAAAGTATGGTATTTTGAGCAATAAAAGCGATATGAACGAGTAGCGTTATCAGAGATATTTGAACAGGTAATCATAAAGATAAAAAAAACGTCGGTTTTAAGAACAAACTCAGAAAAAAAACATTGTGTGATTTCATGTTTGTTGGGAAGGGGAAAACAAGGATAAAGGTGGCACAGAAGTGAGAAGGTAGATGCTAAATATGGTGTATGTAAATTCATGTACCTGTTCTACAGTGTTCACGAGCCACGTTTGAATGTTTCTGTCGTGTTTGTAGTATGTAGAATTAGTCTATTCTAGTCACGTTTGGATTGTTTATGTTATGGTTACTGAAGTGTCTTTGTTTGTGAGTACTATGTGAATGTGATGTAACACCGACTACAATAATAACAGGAAATTATATATTATTATTTTGTATTATCTAGTGTTATTATTGTGTCTTGTGTTATGTTTCATCTTTGTTTACAAGCTACCTGTGTTTTCATTTGTGTTCAAAGTGAACCAATAGCTTTTGTCGGTTGATGCTCTCTCTGATGCAGAAATTTTATACGTAATTGCTTCTTATGAACGCGGCCGCAACAATGCTGATTTTTTAAGTTTTTATGTCTGTTTGTTTATGAGTGTGTGCGTGAACCATTCAGTATTTTACACTGGAATAAAAACGAAAACAAAAGTGGTCGTATATACTGTTGCATATAGATATTAAATCTCTTTATTTAGCGCCCAAACAAAAAATACAAAAATGATCTTGACTTAAATATTTTTCTTTATTCCACAATTGTGAGTTCTAGTAGTCCCAACTCCTGTATTGTATAAAAAAAAAAAAGCAAATAACCCCCCCCAAAAAAAAATATATATATATTACATTTATACATTCGTAACAACACACTTCCCCCGAACGATCTTTTTTTTTTTTTTTTTTTTTTTTTGTTTTCTTTTTGTTTTTTCATGTCAACAATGCAAGATAAAGTTCGCCATCCCGATTATACAAGCTGTATTTAAGAGCTGAGGGGAGGAAGCGAGCAAGGTCTGCACTGCGATTGTCGATTGTTGGTCGGATTTAGTAGATCGCTTCTGGAGTTGTGTGTGCTTGCTTGTGTGTGTTTGTTTGCTTGCTTGTGTGCGTGTGTCTGTTTATGTGTTTGTTTGCTTGTTTACTTGGGTGTTTGTTTGTTTATGTGTTTGTTTGTTTGCTTATGTGTGTGTGCTTGTTTATTTGTTTGTTTGTTTGCTTAAGTGTGTGTGCTTGTTTATGTGTTTGTTTGTCTGTTTATGTGTTTGTTTGCTTGTTTACTTGTGTGTTTGCTTGTTTACTTGTGTGTGTGCGCTTGTTTATGTGTTTGATTGTTTGTTTATATGTGCGTGTGCTTGTTTATGTGTTTGTTTGCTTGTTTACTTGTGTGTGCTTGTTTATGTGTTTGTTTGTTTGCTTATGTGTGTGTGCTTGTTTATGTTTGTTTGTTAGTTTATGTGTGCGTGTGCTTGTTTATCTGTTTGTTTGCTTGTTTACTTGCGTTTGTGCTTGTCTATGTTTTTGTCCATTTGTCTGACTGTGTATTTCTTTATTTTTCCATACCCTTCCCTCCTCGTTTTCCATTCGAAATTTCCCTTTCAAAAGTCAAAATTCGAACACGAGGTTTTCCTACCCCGAGAGACAGGCAGTGTTACCAGATCTGAGATAAACCTGGACATCCGTTTTCTTGGGGTATGACGGAGAGAGGGGGGGGGGAGGGGGAGAGGGGAGGGGGGGTTAGGAGGAGGGAGAGGAGGAGGGGGGCGGCGGGAGGGAGGGGATGAGGAGGAGGAGGGTGGGGGGGGGGGCGATGACGGAGGGGAGGGCATGACAGTTCTGAAAACCTTGAAAGTCAAATCTTCTGTGTATCTGCGTTTCTTGCCATGCACGATTTTCGGTTGTTTGTGTGCGTGTGTATGTATGTGTTTGTGTACATGTGTAGCTATGTATTTGGTGTGTATTCCTTTATCTGTATGTTTTTTTGTTTGTTTGTGATGGCTTGTGTATATTCGTTGTTATATCTGTGTACATATGTATGTATATATTTGATTTTGCTAATATATCTTTAACTGTCGACAATATTAATTTTCACCGGTAATTAACAATGATGGCAAGTTCATTAAATATTCATTATATATCATCATTAATTGTCTTATTTATCATGACTTCAACTGCCATTTTCTGACTTTCTTCATAATCACAGTGAAGACTCATTATTAACCTCTTGTTCATAATTAATACTGCTATTATTAAATTCTTTTCAATGACTTTGTTCTTGTTAATAGTTAATAGGTGTTATAGTAGTGTAGCAGTATCATCATTATTATTATCCTTAACATTATCATTATTATTATCATTATTATCATTATTATTTTTATTGTTATCATTATCATTACGATCATTATTACTATTAGTATTATCATTATCGTAATGATCACTATCACTATCAAATACTATTATCATCATTACTATTATTGTTATTATTATCATAATAGGGTAATAATAGAACATTTATTATAATAGTAATTATTATAATGCTTATCATTAATATTACCATTTTATCTTCGTTATCGTTATTACCGTTATCGATATCGTCATCATCATCATCATCATCATCACGATTACCAACATCATTATCATCCTCATCATCACCATTATATTCCTCACCAAAAGCATCACCACTACCATCCTCACCATCTCACCATCATCACGACCAATACCACCATCCTCATCCTCACCATCACTGCTACCACTATCATCATCATCATCATCACCACCTCCTCCACCATTACCACCCTCACCATCCTCAATATTACCATCACCATCACCGCTACTGCCACCAACATCACCATCCTCACCACCACCACCGCCTTCACCATAATCACCATCACCACCACCATCTTCACTATCACCACCATCCTCACCATCGCCACCACCATCCTCACCATCTTCACCATCACCCCCATCCTCACCATCTTCACCATAACCACCACCCTCACCATCACCACCACCACCACCTTCACCATAATCCCCACCATCCTCACCATCTTCACCATCACCACCACAACCCTCACCATCCTCACCATCTTCACCATCACCACCACAACCCTCACCATAACCACCATCTTCACCATCACCCCCATCCTCACCATCACTGCTACCACCACCACCACCATCCTCACCATAACCACCATCCTCACCATCACCACCATCCTCACCATCCTCACCATCACTGCTACCACCACCATCACCATCCCCATCACACCAGAAAATACCCCAAATTCCTCCCTCTTTCCCTTATCTCTCCATCGCCAAATTCCGTACACAGGAAGAACACAGCGCCATGAATAGTCATGTCATGCTAATGACTTAAACGTTCAGTGACAGTCGTAAGATAGCTTCGCCTCGTCGGTGAATAGGCCTATTTTGAAGGCCTATGGTAATTTCGTGACAGAATGGTTGTCTATTTGTTTTACAGTCTCTTGAGTGTTGATTGCTCGCTTTTTTTTTTTTTTTCGTTTTATTGGTTTCTTTTTTTCGTTTTTCTTTGTGTTTGTGTTTTCTTCTCGTTTTTAGATTTATTTATGTGTGCTTTTTTCGCGTTTTTTATATTTCGTATGTATTTTTCGCTTTTCATTTTTATTTATGTTTTTTTTTTTTTGTTATGTTTCTCGCTTTTATTATTATTTGTATTTTTCCGCTTTTATATTATATATATTTTGTTTTCTTCTTCTTTTTTTGGTATTTTTATTAACTTTTTGGTTTGGTGTTTTTTTTAGTTGATTCTCTTTTTTCTTAGTTTGAGATTGCTGGGGCGGAGGGGGGGGGGGGGGGATTGAACACAAAACAGGGCTATTATGTTATATTATCATTAGAATTATTATATAATTTGTTCAAAAATGTATTTGGAGTTTTGTTGATGTCATCTCGATAAATATCTTAGATTTGTATCTGGAGTTTTGTTGATGTCATCTCGATAAATATCTTAGATTTGTATCTTTATTTAATGGCACCTCTAAGTAAAATGCCTGCTTTATAGATGAAAAGCTTAAGAAAATAAATCGCTGAAAAAAGTATTGTACTTTGATTATTTCATTTCTATTTTAGTCCTCCCTCCTCCCCTATTTTTTTTATTTAGAAAACGTGTTACGACCTTCGCTATTGTTTTTTTTTTTTTTTTTTTTTTTTGCTTTTGTTTTTTTTATATAAAGCCGTCACAAATCAACGAAAAGTGTATAACGACGGGAATAAAAGAGGGTAATATATGACAGTAAGTGATCATTTACACCTACACTACGTCACCATAACCGTGAAGAAGATTTGTCACCATAAGCTTCACTATTTATTTTTATTTTTTTTAACTCGTTACCCTTGACCCGGAAATCTAAGATCTTTTTTTTATATATACTTTTTTTTTCGCTCCTTTTTTTATACGAATTTCACGAAACCACTTGATGAAAATTACAACTTTTACACTTTATTGCGGGTATTATCAAGGGGTCCTGAGGATTAAAATATTTAGCCGTGACCCCGCCCCACCCTAACCTCGTACCCTCCTCCCCTCCTTCCCTCCTTCCCTCCTTCCCTCC
>NC_061823.1:33426375-33428875 GCF_019202785.1 Penaeus chinensis
CACACACATGCAACACACACACACACACACACACACACACACACACACACACACACACACACACACACACATATGTATATATATATATACATATATATATATATATATATATATATGCATGTATGTATATATATACCTATATATATATATATATATATATATATATATATATATATATATATATATACTAACCTTGCATTATTTTATGCACATCGCAAATTAATATGCCCTTTACCTGTCTACTAAAGTTTCATTTATGTGGCGTTCCAGTTACTTTGTATTTTAATTTATAAAAATATTGTTATTGAAAAAAACAAACAAAATAAAAGCACGATATCTGTGACTATAGTTACAAGAACAAAATAATGATAAATTGAGTTATGACATTAATAGTGTTGATAGTAATCACAATGACAACAATAACACGAACAATAACAAGAACGAATGGTGACCAAGGTAATAATATACAATAATGATAAAATAAAGATAATAATGATAAAGTCGGTTGGTGAAATCACTGATAATTAAAGCAACAGTAATGATAATGCTGATCATGGCAGTGATATCACATACTGATTTGATGATAACTTTAACAATAAAAAAATCCGTCCTCAGTTACACTTACCAATGATGATAGATCTAATGAGAATGATAACAATAATCTTAACAATTATGATTATAGAAATAATCACCAGGAATGGCATTGAGGATAATATAAATGATATTGATAATTATAATGAAAATGTTAATGACAATAAGAAATATTTATAATACTAACAGCAAAGTGATAGTCAACAATATTAATGAAAGCAACAACATTCATGACATTAAAGATATCTATAATGGTAATAATGACAGGGTGATTTTGACAATAACAAGGCTGGAAGTAAGTAAAACCGCTTACCTTATCCACACGAACAATTTCATCTTGGGAGACTTGTACGAGGCAGCAACAACAGATCCAAGTGGCAAACTGACTTTGAAAATGCAAAGTATGCAGTCGTTTATCTATAAGTTACGTGTGTGACTATAACGCGAGTATATCTACCACCACTATAACGGTACAAAAGCTATTTTAACACACCGAATCAAAACAAAACAAGCTAATAAGTTCATAACAAAAGTATAAACACACGAATGGAATATCCCACAGCGACGCGCCTGATCACACACACACAACACAGAAGCAGACGAAAACTCTCAAAGCCTGAGTGCGGGCGAGTACGTGTATGAGTGAGTGAGTGCGTGAGCCTCCTGCGATCGGCGGTGTGTGGATAGCCCAGGCGCCTGTGCTGGACTGAGCAGAGCAAGGAACATCAGCGCCTGTCGAGTGTTCCTTACGCACAGTTCGAGTATGGCACAAGGCGGTGCTGCGACCTTCCCTGCCTGGGTGGGGGGGTGTTGGTTGGGGAGGGGGGGGAGGGGGGATTAATGGAGGGCGGGGGGTGGGGGGTAGCGTGTGCCAATTGTTTTTTATGGGAGATTTATTTTATTTTTTTATTTGTGTTATTTTGATGATGTTATTTTTATTGTTTAGGTTATTTCTATTATTTTTATAATCATAATTTTTATCATTTTCATTTTTTATATTTGTCTATGTTGTTGTTGCTATTACTTCTATAATTGCTATTACTACTATTACTTTTGTTACTATTATTATAAGTATTATCATTATTGTCGTTATCTATGATTATCATTATCATCATTATTACTATCATTATTACAGTCATCATTTTCGTTAATACTTTTATAATCGTTTGATATAAGAATCACCCTTAGTTATAACCACCCTTATAACTGTTCTTCATGACCATAATTATCGTTAAGATGTTTGCTGGAAATTACACTATGTAGGAAATTTTCGTTACTGATAATTCCTTTTGTTTTTTCTTCCATAATTATTATTTATTTTTTTGATCTTGTCATTAAGGGAAAAAACGTTAATATTCATGAAACGAATCCATATGCATGGTAGGGTAATGACATACGTACATGCTATAATTATGTTCCTTAATAATGCACTTATCCTTAAAACAAAGGTCATTTGCATTCTCTCTCTCTCTCTCTCTCTCTCTCTCTCTCTCTCTCTCTCTCTCTCTCTCTCTCTCTCTTTATCTCTCTATTTTCGCTCTCTCTCTCTCTCTCTCGCTCTCTCGCTCTCTCGCTCTCTCTCTCTCTCTCTCTCTCTCTCTTCATCTGTCTATCTATCTATCCATCTATCTATATCTATATGTGTGTGTGTGAGTGCGTTTGTGCGTATATTTATATTCATGGTTCACCTCCCACTCTCTTTCTCTTTATCTATCTCGCTTTATATCTTTCCATATACTTCTCTTTTTCATTATTTTATCTCCTTTTCTCTCCCCTTGCAATTCTTCATT
Organism: Penaeus chinensis; assembly: GCF_019202785.1. Classification (NCBI taxonomy): domain Eukaryota; kingdom Metazoa; phylum Arthropoda; class Malacostraca; order Decapoda; family Penaeidae; genus Penaeus; species Penaeus chinensis. The sequence continues at coordinate 33,428,757 of NC_061823.1, forward strand.
CCATTTCTCTCTCAAAATTTCTGTATCACAAAAAATAAAAAAAAGTAACGTTATCCGCTATATTGACTGTGACATTTTCCGCATTTCGACCGATTTTTCAATTTGTTGTGTAGTCGTGT
>NC_061823.1:33438875-33443875 GCF_019202785.1 Penaeus chinensis
CACTATCTTCATGTCCCACAGCTTCTTCAGTTCACGTACGAGGTGTTGGTACTTCTCAATCTTCTCCATCTCTTTACTGTCCTCCCTGATGTCACATGGGATAGCAAAGTCTATTACTTGAGCCTTATTTGTCTTCTTATCAATGACTATCATTTCTGGAAGCCTTGCTTGGATAACATGGTTTGTCTGCACTGTAAAATCCCATAAAATCTTACCTCTGTCGTTCTCTATTACAGAGCCTGGTTCGTGTTGATACCATTTATCATTCACTTCAATGCCCTACTTTTTACAAACATTCCAGTGCACCCTCCTACCTACCCAGTCGTCCCTTCGCTTGTACCCTCTCTGTGCCGTCTTACTACACACACTTATTAAGTTGTTCACTGTCTCGTCCTTTTCTTCGCACATTCTACATTTACTTTGCTCCTGAGTCTTATCAATTTTAGCTTTAATCACATTTTGTACAGACTGCTTGTTCTTGCGCTGCAACGATGAAAGATTCTGTTTCCCATAGCCACCTGTCCTCACCAGCGATGTCATCAGTTTGCCTTAGAAATTGTCCGCGAAGTGTCTTTTCCTTCGTTTTCTTTTTCTTCCGTTCTCTTTTTTTCTCTGCAGATCTGTAATGAGCACAAGGGATGTGAAGTTAGAATGACCCAAAAATTCGTCTTGAAACCACCCTGTATATACCTCACTTGGTCTTTATGCATATGAATTACTCATATATACCTCAGTTTTTGTCTTTAGCAATGTAAGATAAAAGTACTTAATTATTTTTATAGAAAGATGACACTTTATTTTATTAGTTTTACATAAAGTTTATATATTTCTATATTATCTTTTTAATTAAGATTAGGAAATTGTAAAGTATAATAGTCTACCCTACAAAGTACTGTTTTTTTGTTACCCCACCATACATACTCTTTATTTAAAGGGTACACTGTTATATATCAATAGTACCGTTAAATTAAGGTTGCATAATTGATAATTTGTTTAAGAAAACAATATGTATTATTTCTGTTATTGAATAAATTCAATTAAGTTCTGAAAATTATGCATGTATAGGTTAAGAAGAACTATATGTTTGTACTATATGTGATCTGAGTAGACTTTAAATTTTGAAATATATACAGTACTAAAGCCTGATACTATTGCGATAATCATAGAGAGAGAGAGAGAGAAAGAGATCAGAGAGGAGTGCCATACAACAGCCTGAAAGTCTTTTAGATTATCATGAAATATCCGAGGTAAGAAAGAATGTTCAACTGTAATTATATAATTAATAAAGTCATAAGATACTATATATTTGATTTATAGAACAAAAGGAAGTAAATATTGGAGATCAAACTAGAAATTAGAGATAAATAGTATGTCTTCTTCACAGCTGGAGGCTGGCACATGGCACTGAACAACATCCCGATGTGTCTCTCTCATTATTATTAAGAATTTAAAACCCATTCAAAGCGTAAGTGTTCTTAACATTTATAATTGTATACTATTAAAATGATGTTTAGTCAAAATTTACTAGAATGTGCATACAATTACTCAGATCATGTATAATAACATAAATGCTCTACGTAATTTGTTTGTTTGCAAGATATATTTGTTCTTTTAAGAAATGACTTATTTAGATTTATAACTTTATATTGTTTTATCATTCCTAAACTAGAATATTGTTTCTTTTCTAGGAATGGGTTTATTTATTTTTTTTTTTTTTTTTTTTTAGTTTATGTTTTGTTTTGTTTTTATGGTTTTGCTGAAGATTGGATTTATTTGTTCCTGGTGCTGTGCACAAGAATGAAAGAAAATGTCTTTTGGGAGCCCAGGAGATGGATGAGAAAAAAAGAAGATAGCTGAGAAGACCAACTAGTGACAAGTTGGAGTAGCGGGACATTTTGGTAAATGTATGTTTATATTATTGTAAAAGTGTAATGATTAAGATTCATAATGTCAACAAAAATTTGTAAGCTTATTAAGTGTTTTGATATTACCCCTTCTCTCAGTTACCTCTAAGGTTGAAATTAGATCATAAATACCCTGTATGATTCTTCATCTTTTAAGGTGTGGGTTCTAAAGGTAAATATTGGAGAAACTACACCTTGGAAATAACAGATAGTGCCCATCTGAATAAAATATTTGAGTGGTTCTCAGAGAGGGCACTACAGATCAGTTTCCGACCCAATTACTTCAGCCTCTTCCGGTATTCTAAGTGAACTTAGTTGCATTTCTGTACTTATGTTGACGTTGCTTTTCAATGAAACTTACGAGTATTCTCCAAAGAGATAACGTCCCCCTCTCGAGGTCAGAGGTCACTCGGATCGGCAGCTATGCAGAGCGGCAGCAACAGGCTGCAATACGGCGATAGAAATACGGTTTGGCCAATTTTGATAATAATGATAACAATTATAACAATAATGATACTAATAATAACAATGATAACAATAATGATACTAATAATAACAATGATAACAATAATGATACTAATAATGATAATAATAGTAATGACAAGCATAATGATAATGAAGTTATAATTATCATTACTGGAGAATCATTGATTAAGAAAATAAAACAACTACCAGAGTTGGCCTTATTGTCGTTGTTGTTATTGTTTATCACTGTTGTGATTGTTGTCGTTGCAGAGACGGGGCTAAACCGTCTATCTCTTCTGACGGCGGTATTGAGTCCCTTAAAAGCCCAGGGTGATGTCTCTCTGCCGCTCTGCATAGCTGCCGACCTGAGTGACCTCTGACCTCGAGAGGGGGACGTTATCTCCTTGGAGAACACTCGTGAACCGCTAGACACGAGCAGGTGTCAAGAAACACTTTTCCCGAGGCTAAAGGAGCTTCCTCTGGTCTCGATCCTGGTCCTGCAACGTGCAAGTCAGAGACGCTGCTGATGCTGCCAACAAAACCTAGGAATTAAATAACAAATTGGGGCTTTTATATTCCTAACTCGGATGAAGACACGCGACCTACTCCGTTAGGATATGTAATTTAGACATCCCTAATTTCATTATTTACAAAAAAAACGAAAGCTACTCGATGTATCTGCAGAAAACGTAAAGATGCAGAGCGGGACGGAGTAAATAATTTAAATGGCATAACATTACATCACAAAATTCTTGTCTTGTAGTTTTTACATGTAACTTTATGTAATTCTGCCTTTGATGTACCCTCCGTTACTTTTTTTTTCTTATTCTTCATTTATTTCTTTATTTTCATTATTGTGATATCTTAATTATTTTAAACATTGCCATACATGCATTGTCTTTGTTATATCGAGGATCCTATTTAGTCAACACAATTGTTACTTATCATACTTATCCTAGCAATAAAACAATTTTCACATTACTTGGAGTATATATAGACATTTACACGTTTATATCGCTAACTCAGATCTTCACAAAATTATATAATTAGTTATCCCTACTTTGGTATTCAAAGAAAACGTTAGCGCTTGATTTTGTTTAAAGAAAACGAGTACTTTTTAGGGGAGACATTTTTGTTAGGATATATTTCTTTAGTCTCATATCGAGACATCTATGCAACGCCATTAGCCTAAAGCAAATCTTACTAACTCATTAGTAGCATTATTACAATCGATATTGTTATCATTATCGCTATGGTCACTGTTAATATCATGAGAGAAAGAGGGAGGGAGGGAGGGAGGGAGGGAGAGGGAGAGGGAGAGATGGAGAGAGGGAGAGGGGCAGAATGGAATGGAATATCAAACTTGAAAAGATAAAAACAATCATAAAAGTAAGAAATATAAAGAAAGGGAGACGGAAGGGAAAGGGAGAGCGAGAGATGGAGAGGGAAGGGAAAGGGAGAGCGAGAGAGGGAGAGGGAAGGGAAAGGGAGAGCGAGAGAAGGAGAGGGAAGGGAAAGGGAGAGCGAGAGAGGGAGAGGGAAGGGAAAGGGAGAGCGAGAGAGGGAGAGGGAAGGGAAAGGGAGAGCGAGAGAGGGAGAGGGAAGGGAAAGGGAGAGCGAGAGAGGGAGAGGGAAGGGAAAGGGAGAGCGAGAGAGGGAGAGGGAAGGGAAAGGGAGAGCGAGAGAGGGAGAGGGAAGGGAAAGGGAGAGCGAGAGAGGGAGAGGGAAGGGAAAGGGAGAGCGAGAGAGGGAGAGGGAAGGGGAAGGGAGAGCGAGAGAGGGAGAGGGAAGGGAAAGGGAGAGCGAGAGAGGGAGAGGGAAGGGAAAGGGAGAGGGAGACAAGGATAGGGAGGGGAAAGGGAGAGCGAAAGAGGGAGAGGGAAGGGAAAGGGAGAGCGAGAGAGGGAGAGGGAAGGGAAAGGGAGAGCGAGAGAGGGAGAGGGAAGGGAAACGGAGAGCGAGAGAGGGAGAGGGAAGGGAAAGGGAGAGCGGGTGATGAAGCGGGGAGGGAAAGGGAGAGCGAGAGAGGGAGAGGGAAGGGAAAGGGAGGGCGAGGGAAGGAGAGGGAAGGGAAAGGGAGAGCGAGAGAGGGAGAGGGAATGGAAAGGGAGAGCGAGAGAGGGAGAAGGAAGGGGAAGGGAGAGCGAGAGAGGGAGACGGAAGGGAAAGGGAGAGTGAGAGAGGGAGAGGGAAGGGAAAGGGAGAGCGAGAGAGGGAGAGGGAAGGGAAAGGGAGAGCGAGAGAGGAAGACGGAAGGGAAAGGGAAAGCGAGAGAGAGAGAGAGAGGGAAGGGGAGGGGAGAGTTATTAATGATAATAATGATAGTAATAATAGTAATATTACTATTATTACTATCAGCCCCCCCCCCCCCACCCCCCGCCGAAGAAGACGTTGGATTTACAATTTAATGATGGGCCTGTAATTCTCATTTTTTTGCAGCTCTAATTGATAATGATTCCTGGTTTACTGAATCAAAAGCTTTTTCAAAATTACTACATGCCGTTAAGGCGTACTTTTTTCTTTGTTTAATTTACTGTTTTTTTCTAGCCTCCAAACAATTATTGTGTCTATTATATTTCCAAACATTCATAAGCATCGGTAGGATTCTGTGTCTGCATGTTTTTGTTATTC
>NC_061823.1:33451375-33456375 GCF_019202785.1 Penaeus chinensis
TTTTTATTTACTTATTTATTTATTTATTTATTTTTTGGCCACCAAAAAATAAATTTGGACATTATAATTACCAAAGCTGACAAAGGTAATAACATAGTTATCCTTAATAAATTTGATTATATGAGCAAAACTCAATCTTTCCTGAACGATAACTCAACGTATCAAAAACTGCGAATCATTTCGTAAAAACTTCAGACGTATTGCTGCCAAATGTCCTGACCCCAAATTCTTTGATCGCTTTAGAACGGTAAATACCTCTATTCCTTATTTTTATAGCCTTCCTAAAACTCATAAACAGGACGTCCCTCTAAGGCCAATTATTTCGTCTTGCAGCTCGGTTACCCTTCCATTAGACTCTTGGCTAGCGAGTGTTTTATCTCCTTTTATGGGGTCTTATTTTGATAGTCATAAACATGCGATGGATTTCATGGAGAAGGTTAGAAACTTGCCGACGCACGTTAAGAAATTAGAGTTTTGATGTAGATTCCTTGTTTACTAATGTCCCGCTTGACGATGTGCTAGATTTTCTTGAAAGAAAACTTTCTTCATCTCATGAGAAGATCCCTAATCCGGTTAACTGCTTTATTGGTCTCATTCGTTTTGTGTGAACTTTATGAACAGATTAATGGTGTCGTGATGGGAAGTAGCTTAAACCCGGTTCTTGTGAATTTATACATGGATATGTTTGAATCTGAAGTCTTTCCGTCTATTCTCCCTCCTGACACGATTTGACTTGTTATACTGATGATATTTTTTCATTGTGGCAAGTGAACCTTTCAGATTTCGATGACGTGTTTCAGAAAACTCGACAACCTCGCGCGCACTAGTAGTCTTATAGTAGAAGGGGAAGATTCGGGTAAATTACCTTTTCTCGGCGTTCCTTTATTCACTGTATATAGCTCCTTTAAATTCGAAGCGTCACGATTTATTTTCATTTCTTACTGTGGCTGTTTTCCATTGTGTGAGTATATATATATATATATATATATATATATATAAATATATATATATATATATATTTGCCTAGATTACCTGTGCAGGTAATCTAAATTAGGACTTAGAATTAATTGCAAACCTAATGATTGTTGCAGTTTCATTTCAAGCCTTTGAAAATATTGCTAAAAAATATATTGCAGATAAGAATAGTCTTAAATCTTCCATTTCCATATGATAATGATTGTGAAAGTAAACATTATAACATTGAAGACGTGGTGTACAGGGTTTCGGTAGCAGTTTCCCTCTTCTTGATGTTATTTTCATTATTTGTGTATGTGTGTGCATATGTGTGTGTGGTTGGACTGAGTGAGCCATATCCTTGCCTCCACCGAACCACGAATCCGACACATCCTACGAGACATTCGTATCCGGCGTATTACGGCTTTCCCGGAGTATTACGGCTGTCCCGGTGTATTGAAGTTGTCCCGGTGTATTGAAGTTGTCCCGGCGTATTGAGGTTGTTCCGGTGTATTGCGGCTGTCCCGGTGTATTGAAGTTGTCCTGGCGTATTGAGGCTGTCCCGGTGTATTGCGGCTGTTACGGTGTATTACGGCTTTCCCGGCGTATTGCGGTTGTCCCAGTGAATTACAGCTGCCCAAGTGTTTCTATACTGCATTTTCTGTATATATTTGTAAATGTATTGATAAAAACAACTTGGTTATTTATCTTCTCCTTGAATCGGTTAATCACCCAAGGGTCATACACTGAATTAATTAAAATAACCCCTGACACGTGGCCATTTTATTACATAGTGTAATTCTCTAAAACTGTTATACGTAAATTTCTTTATATTTCATTTGCCCGGACTGAAAGACAAAATGCAATAAGAATTTTCAAATAAGTATGACAACTGATTTACTACTACCTTCATGATAGGAGTTGTATTCGTACAAAACTGTAAATCAACAGGTCGCCTTGAGTAAAATTTGATGTGGTGGGTGTAGAAATATAGATCCAATATCTTTTTACAAAGGTCAATCTTTACCATTTAATAGCATACCCCAGAAATAAGGATTTTGAAGTAAATAGAATAGAGTATAAAATACGTTTAACGCCGAAAGTCAATGAATTGTACAATTATGAATATACTTCTTGGTAATTTTTCAGAATATCTTCGCTTAACCGATAGCGACGATTTTGGTATCGATGGGTTCCTCTCATTCTGTACTATCTACGTATATCCAAATCATGCCGTGGAAACCCCACATTAGCGACAATCTTGGCCCCGACAGCAGGGCAGGGCATGAAAAGTACCAAGGAAATTGCACCGCAAAATACACAGAAGCAGTCACTATATTGTCTAACGCAGTGGGACCCCCCTTCCTGGAAAACAAAGACTCCTCCACATATAGTTGAAAGGGAGAAGGGGAGAGGAGTAGAGAGGGAGAAGGGGAGGGGAGGGGAGTGGAGAGGGAGAGGGGAAAAGTGGAGAGGGAGAAAGGGAGAGGAGTGGAGAGGTGAAGGGGCAGAGGAGTAGAGAGGCAGGGTAAAGCATAGGAAAACGATGAGGAAGCGCCCATGCCAAGTCTGTCCGACGCTCTCCCCTGTCATGAATACGTGGTGTCTTTTTATTCGGGCGGGGGTTGGTATCTCGGATGGTATTTCCATTATATATTTTATTATAGCTTCATGGTGTGTGCATATAATGAAAAAGAATAGTGGCGGCAGCCCACTGCATTCAGCAGTATAGTGAGGTATTATCTTCATTATGTTGTAATTGGTTGTTACTTTACCCCGAAATTTCCTTGTTCTTCATGCCCTCCCCTGCTACCGGGATCAAAAAAAGGGAGGATTTAGGGAATGCCACGACGTAATTCAAAGATGTGTATAAAATTCATTGGTTAAGTAATGGAATTGTGAGAAATCCCATTATAAACATGTACTTACGTTTAAAATTATTAAAAACTTAATTTATATTCTGCTTACCAAACTAGATTCTTCGTTGATTTTTATTTTTAAGTATCCATTTTAAAAATGTTTATCAGACCTTTTCATGGTTTGTTTAGATAAAATAGTTGTGCTTTATTCGTATTTGCAATTAGTATAGATCTATATACATTTATATGTACTACTATATTCTTTTTCATTATATGCACACACCATGAAGCTATAACAAAAGATATAATGGAAACCCTATCAGAGATACCTAGAAGCTAACAGATGTGAGGATGGGTAGATGCATTAAAATACCTCTTATGTCATTACTATCGAAATATAACTCAATGAAGTTATTCTCGTATTGAGTTCAACCAGTAATACTGCCGAAATAACCATTATTTTTCTCTTTTTTTCTCTTATCGTCTCTACATCACGGTTGATGATGATGATGATGATGGTGGTGGTGATGATGGTGGTGATGGTGATGGTAATAGTGATGGTGATGATGATGATGATGATGATGATGATGATGATGATGATGATGATGATGGTGAAATCATAATAATAATAATAATAATAATAATAATAATAGTAGCGACAACAACAGTAATAGCAATATTCACAATAACAATAATAATAATGATAACAATAACAACGACAATAATACTAGTAATGAAAAAGATATAAGTAATAACAATAACAATGGTAACGGCAAGAACAATAATGGTAATGATAATAGCGCTAAAAAAGATAAAATGTTAATGATGAAAATGGTAATGCATAATGGTTTCCCAAACTTATGAATTATTAATTTTATTTCTAGAATGTCTGTGTATATACAGGTGTAAATGTGTATGTGTGTGTACTTTCTATATGTTTAACAGGTTGGAATTCTTCCTGTAAATATGTTGAGTCTGTTTTGCCTTTCTCAAAATGAGAGAAGTTAAGCTGTTTGTGTTTTTTTAGTTATTCAATAAACAATGTGTACGACATAAGGAAGAAATTTAAGGTGAGCTTTTGAAAAGTAATTCAATCTTGTAGAATCAACAAAAAATTATCTTAATTTGGGATACTTTGATACTGGAACATTCGAGATAGGATAGAATACTAGAGATGGGGAAATTGAATCGAATTGAATTGAATTTCCCTATCTCTTATTTACAAACTTATAATAAAATAACCGCAAATCAAGATTTTTCATTTTGCTTGTGCTGTGTGTAGCACGCTCCTGTAGGGGACCAAGCGAACGAACGAAAGAATAATTGCTTTTGAAATAACACTTTGGTGACCAAATTTCTTAAGATAGTCTACCCTGAAACATCACAGAAAACGTAAATCGAGAAATCAATTTTTTAAAGAATAACTAAACACTTCTGAGGACTTGATTATCAAAAATGATACTTTGTAACAATGTACTAGAGTATGTCCGCTTTACTTACAGTATCAAAAGAACTTTTAGTTATGTGCTACATCACATACGCTGCGACACTTTCTTCAGTTTTTCAGCTCGCCGTGATGGCACTGCTTAGCACATCTTCACGTGAAAACATAAGGGAACATCTGCCACACTCTTTTTCTTTCCCCTACAATATGCAATCCATATGACGCATCCATATTCACACCGTGTTTATGGTTTCACTTGTTCTCTTATTCTTTTATAGTATGCTTTCACTTTTTTGCTTAAAAGACAACGAATTATTCCTTATCTCGTGGCGTCCCCAAATGACTTCTCAATAGCAGTGTAGCGGTTTCTTCTTCACTGTTTTCTGCCTTTGCCATACCCACAGCTACTAGTATCTCCCTCTCTCCACTCCGCATATCTCATCATTCCACTGTCGCCTTTCAGCCATGATCGTATGCCACTTAGCCAGTGCACTACCTCCGTCATGCTTAAAAAAAAAGCCTTTTATCTGAGCTGCAGTGAGGGGTGCCCATGTCTCAGTTCTCCGTCCTCAACTCACTGCATTTCTCGTTCGTTCTCGAATCCGACGCCAAGATAGGAAATCCGTGGTTATTCTTTAATTTCACTGTCCATTTCACTGTCTCCCCCAACCCCGTCTCAGCCGAAGTGTGTCTTCGTTTAGCCAGTGGGTTTAGGTACAGGCATTCAGACGATTACTGATCAC
>NC_061823.1:33461375-33468875 GCF_019202785.1 Penaeus chinensis
GAAATAGAGAAAGAGGGAGAGAGGGGAGGGAGGGAGGGAGGTAGGGAGGAAGGGAGGGAGGGAGGGAGGGAGGGAGAGAGAGAGAGAGAGAGAGAGAGAGAGAGAGAGAGAGAGAGAGAGAGAGAGAGAGAGAGAGAGAGAGAGAGAGAGAGAGAGAGAGAGAGAGAGAGAGAGAAAGAAAGAGAAAGAGAGAGAGATAGAGGAAGAGAGAGAGAGAGAGAAAAAAAAAACCCACAGAGACGAAGACGTAGTAACAGAGGGCTGGTTGAGTAGTCCATCCCAGGCCACTTCTTAGGCTCTGATAATCTCATTCAATATGCAAGAGCCTTCTTTTGGTCCTATAATCTGCGAGGACTCTGAAGAAATGGCTCTGAGTTAAGAAGGCAAAGGAGCTTCCTCGCATGGGCTAAGAAGAGAGGGGGAGGGGGGTGGGAGAGGGAAGAAGGGAGGAACGTAGTAGGGAGAGGGAGACGGAGGGAGGGAGAGAGAGAGAGAGAGAAACAGAGAGAGAGAGAGAGAGAGAGAGAGAGAGAGAGAGAGAGAGAGAGAGAGAGAGAGAGAGAGAGAGAGAGAGAGAGAGAGAGAGAGAGAGAGAGAGAGAGAGAGAGAGAGAGAGAAAGGTAGAGATATATAAATATGTATATATAAACATACAGATTCATATGTGCGCATATATATATACATATGATATATATGTATATATATACATACATATGTGTGTGTTTGTAAATATGTATACATGTTTATATATATATACATATATGTAGATAGATAGATGGATATATATATATATATATATATATATATATATATAGAGAGAGAGAGAGAGAGAGAGAGAGAAAGGATAGGATATGGGAAAAACTACATCAAGAGAGGAAAAAAATACATGAAACTTTCACTCTTTCATTACCTTCTCCGGCCGTAAACCCATTTTCTGTGACGTTGTTTTCTGCGACGCCGTTTTCTATGACGCCGTTTTCTGTGGTACCGTTTTCTATGACGCCGTTTTCTGTGACGCCGTTTTCTATGAGGCCGTTTTCTATGACGCCGTTTTCTGTGATGCCGTCCCATGTTCACAACTCTCTTCGCTGAACCCTAATTGACGTTTAGAAGCCATTTTGGGGACATTTTCGACCTTTTGGCTGAGAGGTGCAAGGGGCAGAGTACGCTGAGAGCGGTGGAAAAATATGTTGTTTCCTTGTGTGTGTGTGTGTGTGTGTGTGTGTGTGTGTGTGTGTGTGTGTGTGTGTGTGTGTGTGTGTGTGTGTGTGTGTGTTTATGACAAGTTTGTATTAAAATCTGTGTTTTGTTAATCATTGCGTTGTATTTTGTATATACCCATTAACTTATACATACACGGTATACTCACATACATGCATGCTTGATAGACAGACAAACACAAAACACACATACATACTGACACAAACACACACAAAGAAATACACAGAAACGCATAAAACACACATAAAACACAGAAACACACACACACACACAAGCAAACACAGAACGCAAAAACACATACACAGTTCACACGCACACATAGACACACACATACACTTTTCTCATCCTTTTAAGACCCTTCCAACATACACTTTCGCGACACGTTTCATGCTGTCATAAACCGCCTGTTCCTGGAGCCTCTCCTTAGAGCAGCGTGACAGCTTGCCTGCATATCCTTCGCTAGAAAAGTTGGGGGGGTTGGGGGGGGAGAGGGGGAGTGGGAGGGAAGGAGGGGAGAGAGAGTAAGGGGAGTCAGGGAAGGAGAGAGGGAAAGAGAGTGGGAGGGAAGGAGGGGAGAGGGAGAGAGTGGTGAGGGAAGGAGGGGAGGGGAAGAGATTACGAAGGAAGGGGGAAAGGAATGAAAGAGGGAGAGGAAGAAGAAAGAAGGAGCGGAAAATGAAGAGTAATAAAGAGGAAGGAGAGAGAGAGGAGTGAGTGAAGAAAAACGTAAAAAGGGAGGGTAGGAGAGAGTGTTAAATAGGTAGAGAGAAGAGAAAGAGGGAAAGATGAGAGATGGGTGGGGTGGGGGAGGAATGAGGACAGAGTACGAGAGAAAAGTGGAAGAGGAAGGAGATGAAGATAGGACTGGGAAGAGATGAAGAGCAAGAGGAAAACAAAGAAACAACAAGAGCGCGGAAGAAACGACTCCATAACAAGAAAATGAAGGAAGTTACAAACACACACACACACACACACACACACACACACACACACACATACGTATATACTTGACCAGTCAATCCAGGTGTAACTCAGAGGACTAGTATTAAGCCAACCATACCACACGACCCACTAAAAGGATTGTGCAGCTTGGATCTCAGTAGCTGCATAGGCATTACCTATCAGACTTTTACACACATTCCCCGTGAGCACTCGGTGGAAATTGATTTAGTAATTCATATTGTTAGTCAGATGTACTGAGATATATTTATGAAAGATGGAATAAATAAATAAATATAAATATATATAAACATGTGTTACTCCCTAGACTAATCTAACTTTTGTAATTACTTAATCACATACCTGAATCATTAGGAGGTTTTGTCGGCGTTGTGCGATTCATTGCAAAGAAATGATGTAAACACATCAGCTATAAACTGAGGGGTTATAAACAATAAACATATGGGGGTATACACAATGATCATTAGAGGTTAGAAACAATAAACATAAGGGTTTGTAAACAAATATAAGGGGTGTAAACATAAAAGGAGTTACAAACAACAAACATGATGGGTAATAAAACAATAAACATAAGGGCTAATAAACAATAAACAAAAGGGCTAATAGACAACAAACATAAGGGCTAATAACAATAAACATAAGGGCTAATAATCAATGAACATAAGGGCTAATAGACAATAATCATAAGGGCTAATAAGCAATAAACATGGGTGGTTGTAAACATTAAACATAAGGTATAATAAACAATAAACATAAAGTTATAAACGTTATAAACTATCCCGGAAGCTGGGTTAGAGCAGTAGTTCCCAACCTTTTCAACCAACAACCACTTATATTTAACAGTAATCTTCCCACGAGTATCAGCTTTTGGAAAGGTCTGGCTGCTCAACGAACCAATTCTTTTAACTAACAACAAACTCGTTTTCCAGTTCCATCTCTCAACTAAAAGGTAGATGTAGCCTAACTGAATGTTTAATTAAATAAATGGCAATATTGAAAAAGATGTGTGTGTGTGTGCGCGTGCATATAACCATACGTAAATATATTTTTATATATATGTATATATATATATATATATATATTATATATTGTGTATGTATGTGTGTGTGTGTGTGTGTGTATTTATATGTGTGGCATAACTGAATGTTCAATTAAGTAAATTACAATATTGGAAAAGGTATGTGTGCGAGTGCATGAATCCATACGTACATGCATTCATGTATATACATACATATGTATGTGTTATATACATTAATACATGTATGTATAAGTTTATGCATGTACAGTATTTATACAAGTGTGATATTTATATCTTCTCAAAACAGCTGAGTTCATAAGAACCTTCTTCCTCCTACACATCCATAATATATCCATACCATTCACAGTAATCCAAATGATCTCCCTATATATTGATTAAAAAGTTTATTCAAATATTGTAATTTTAGAGTATAAAAATTCCTCTTAGGGTTGGAAGAGGCATTTCGTACTAAATATCACGAACGACTGCTGACTCCCCGTTGAATAGTATGTTTACAACATTAATCAGCATAAATGTACTAGTTTGTTTTATTGTGCTTAGAAGCTCATGGAGACAAATAAAGAAAGAAAGAAATAAAAGGAAAAGAAAAAAAATATATATATCTCCTTCAGATATTCTGAGTCCGCCGTTCTGTGAATATAATTTCTACATATGCTATGTGTATATATTTTCTAATAACAAAGATTATGATGATGGTAATAATAATAAAGATAATTATAATAATAATAACATCAATAGTTTTGATGATGATGATAATGATAATAATAATGAAAATAATAATAATAATAATAATAATAATAATAATAATAATAATAATAATAATAATAATAATAATAATAATAATAATAATAATAATAATAATGATGATAATAATAACAGTAATAATGATAATAATGATAATATTAATACTAAAAATAAAAGCATTGATAACAATGATAATGATAATGATAATAATACTAATAAGGGTAATAAAAATATCAATAATAACAATAATAATAATAATAAGAAGAAAAAACTATAATAATAATAATAAAGATAATATTAGTACTGATACAAATAAAAACAATAATAATAACAATGATAATACTAATAATGATAATAATAGTAATAATAATAATAAAAATAATAACACAAACCACAAAACAATAACAATAATAATAACAAAAACAACTTCAACAAGAACAGTCTCCTTAAGAGCAAGAAGAAACAGCATCAGATTTTCCAATTCAACTTTTCGAAAAAGTTTTGCAAAGCTAATTCAGTCTCAGAGTCACAACTGCCTTTAGTCCTCGAACAAAAAAAAAAGTCGAAATAAACGTAAAGAAAAGGAAATAAGATAAAAAAAAAAAAAAAAAAAAAAAAAAAAGAAGAAGAAGAAGAAAAAACATTAAGGACTCGCGGATCTAAATCAGAAGGTGCGATTTCTTAAGAGCAAGTTAAAAAAGGGAACAAAAAAATTGTCGTTTTTGAGACTTTGTGTTTAAAGCGTTTTGCTAGATTTTTTTTGTTTTGTTGTTTTTCTTTATCTCTCTCTTTCTCGGAATATATCTGATCCCTGATTTCTCTGGAAAGGAAAAAGATGAAGAAAGACTGGGATTGTAAGTAAGATAAATAGACAAAAAATACGCATATATAAATATATATATCGCTATATTTATCTATCTATCTCTGTATCTATCTATCTGTCCATCTATCTGCTTACCTACCTCTCTATCTATCTATATATATATCTATTTCTCTCTCTCTCTCTCTCTCTCATACTGTATTTGTGTATGTCTATTTATCTGTTTATCTATTTGTCTGTCTATCTATCTATCTATCTATCTATCTATTTATTTCTCTATATATATGTATATATGTATGTATATATATATATATATATATATATATATATATATATATATATATATATATATATATATATATATATGTATGTATGTATTTATAAATGATAATAGATTTGATTGTCGAGTGAAATGTTTGCATCTCAGAAAAACAATGTATAACATATGACAGTCATCCTCAACTTAGTAAAACATTACTTGGGCCATTATAAAACAAAAAGCATTAATAAATAAGAAAGAAAAAGAAATACAACAAATAATAATATGTAGGCAAGTCGAGCAAGTTGAGTCTGTTGCATTCTGGGGTTAGAAAAGACCTTTGTTTGCAAATTAATAGTTTACTGAATAAGCAAGCTGAAGCAATATTGTGTACGCGAGAAATATACAAACCATTTTCTTTTTTTTTTTTTCTTTTTTTTTTTTTGGGGGGGGGGGGGGCTTGCGATATTCAACAAGGATTATTATTTTTGTTAATTGTTAGCCTTGTTGTTGTGAGTGAATAAAGGATTGTCACTTAGATATGAGTCATTCGTAATATTTTCTTTAAAGCTGTACATTATATATAATTGAAACCTTTTACGCATTTGCACTTAAATATTTGAAAGAGTTTGTCAATTCATTTCGTTATACATTTGTCTGTTTATTTTTGTATTGATAATGTTACTTTTATGTCAAGTGTAAAATTTTTATCTTATATGTATTGATGAAAATGCTTTCAAGTGAAGGATTTTACCCCAATATAAGCGCACACAGCCTAATCGATAAGACAGAGAAAAAATGCGGGAATAAAACATTAATTTTCTTTCTCTACACACACGCATACAAGCACACACACACACACACACACACACACACACACACACACACACACACACACACACACACACACACACACACACACACACACACCTACACACACACACCTACACACACACACACACACTATAAGTATGTATAAATACCTTCCACGTGGTGTACAAAAGCACGTATACGCGTGGCTTCACCGCAGGCGCCCCAACGTGCCCCACGCCCCCACACCTGTACTTAAGGCTCAGGATGACCCAAGTCAGTCTCAGTCCTTTCAGAGAGTCTTGCCTATCGTTGCGGTTCAGGCTGGCCGGGTCCGCCTCCGGGCAGACCAAGCACTTAGCCTTACGAAGACTTATATTCGTGTTAATATCTGTGTTGCTTACGCTTCTCAATAAAAGAAGTTAAGCCAACCGTCCGTTTAACTACTCCTGCTAAACCATATGTTTAAGGTGTCATTTAAATACCCTTGACAGTCTGGTAGCAGCGGGGATTTGTGTCCTATTGAAGTCTGTATGCGCAGCTTGACATGTTACCTCGGCAGAATTTTTTTTCCCCGAGAAGATTCGTTCGCGAATTGTTTCACGTCACCATTCATTAGTGCGTCATTCTGTCGCATATCATTAAATGTTAAATTCAATGTAGTATTTGAAATAATTTTGTATTACTTCTATAGCTGGTTTATTGCATTTGTGTAAAATGAACGTTAATTTCCGTGTTTGGCACCCTTGTTTGGTCTGTGTGAGGTCACTTTCACTCTCATTCTTCTCTACGTTACGACAATTGGTTCAAGTAATTCCTTGCGGATGCCTTTGCCATTTCCCTTATTTACCCTCCTGTCTATCAGAGACGGTTAGCAGTTCAAGCTAGGTCTATGCGGACCGCTGTTACCGTCTCTCTCTCCTATTTTTTTTTCCTTAGCTTTGTGAAAGTAAAACACAAAATGAAAAAAAAAAGAGAAGACGAAAATAACGAAAATTCAACCATAAAAACTGCAAATTATATAAATAATCGGCTAGTGGCGCTTAACATCCCCTCTCCTCTGTTGTCTTTCTTTTCTCTTACTATCTTGGCCCTTATGTGTATAATCTTGTTCACGATATCTGTCATAGTACCGAAGGAGGCCCTGCTGCAGAAACGGTCACCTTCGGGCGCTGTAAAAATCGTCACCGGGAAATCGCCAGAAACCAAAAAAGACTAGGATAATTACGCCCGTCGATCCAGTGAAGGACCAGGAACTCGCCAGAGCAGGTACCAGTCGACCCATAATGCTGTGAACTTGCCTGGACGCCGCAGATCCACTCAACCTTTAGGAGCTCGAAGAGGACACTTACTGCCGGACGCCCGTGATCCTGACGAGGACAACGAGGACGTCAGAAGGACCTGGATGAGATCTGCAGGAACGTGCATTGGGCGAGTAAGCCGCCGAGTTAGGCCTGGTCGAGGACTACGAGGACGAATCTGAAGTCAAGGAGGACCTGTGCGAGACCTTCGAGGACGTGTGGATATCGAGGACGAACGGATTTACCAGGGACAAAGATGAAGACGATGACAGGGACGAGCAGCCACGAAGATGCATCAGGGACATTACACGCAAGAACAAAGTGTTTACAAGTCAAGAACCAGCCA
>NC_061823.1:33481375-33483875 GCF_019202785.1 Penaeus chinensis
TTCTCTCTCTCTCTCTCTCTCTCTCTCTCTCTCTCTCTCTCTCTCTCTCTCTCTCTCTCTCTCTCTCTCTCTCTCTCTCTCTCTCCCTTCCGTCTTTCTCACTCTTTCTCTCTCTCTCACTCTCTTTCTCCCTGCATATCTACCTTACGATCTATCTATCTTTACCTCTCCATCTATCCTCTATCCTCTCTTTCTCTCTTTCCCTCTCTCTTTCTATCATCTCATTTCCACATTCTCTTTCATTCCTCACCATCATCGAACATTTCACTTCACATAATTCTTTCTGTGTGACCTTTTTTCATCCTCTCAGACTGTCATATCTGTCGCAAACAGAATTCTAAATCATAAATGCTAAAGACTCCCCTCCCTGCCCCCGTTTTCTTTCCACTTTTTTTTTTTTTACTTTTTTTATCAGGTAATATTTCAAGTGCTTCCTTCTAGTCACAGGTGATTCGAAAGCTTCACCTGTCAGACTCGAGACAGGGAGAAATGAGAGAGAGAGAGAGAGAGAGGGGGGGGGGGGGAGGGAGAGAGAGAGAGAAAGAGAGAGAGAGAGAGAAATGAGAGAGAGAGAGAGAGAGAGAGAGAGAGAGAGAGAGAGAGAGAGAGAGAGAGAGAAAGAGAAAGAGAGAGAGAGAGAGAGAGAGAGAGAGAGAGAGAGAGAGAGAGAGAGAGAGAGAGAGAGAGAGAGAGTGAAAGAGAGATAGAGAGAGAGAGAGAGAGAAACATCTTTTTCCCTTCTTCGTGTCGTGTGGAGTTCTATGGGTGAACTCCACACGAAACGAAGACCACATGACTAAATTTTGGGGGAGATCCACTGTGGGTAAGCATCTCAATCAGGAAGGCAATTAAATATGCATTCCCCATAGAGAGGTCTGGATGACTGAACGCTGAGGAGAAATGAATATCAATATCAACGTTTTATCAGTAATAGTTATCATTGTCGCTAACGTTGTCCTTACACTTGCTGCTGTTATTCTCATTGTTTTCATAATCATTGTTGTTTGATATACTAGTATGTGAATTTTGTGTATGGTAAGGCATCTCAGCTCATGATGGTAATTTTGTCGAAAATGGGTTTGTTATCTGGTCTCTGGGTAGACTGTCCATTGCCCAGGGATAAAACGATTAGATTATGACAGGAAACCATATCTGTGTAGGAATCTGATTAAGAAATTATATATGTACATATATATAATATATATATATATATATATATATATATATATATATATTATAACGCATTTGTAACAGTATCATGACGTATGTGGAGTCCATCATATAATTTGGAGATCTAGAAAGAAACTGATTTTCTTTTTTAAAAAATTGTGGTAGTCATATATTTTGAAACTGGTTTTCTGTGTGTTGGAAGAGATTTGCATTTTTTCTAGAGTGTTTTGTGAATGCCATTTTTAATATTATCGTATATTTTTGTTCCTGTTATTATTATCACGTTTTGTTGTTACAATTATCAAAAAGATGATGCTATCACAGTAATTATCATTACCATTATTATTGTTATAACTATTGTTGCTGTTAATTATATTATTATTAGTAGTAGTAATAGTAGTAGTGATAAGTAACATAAGTAGCAGTCGTAGTATCAGCATCGCCGATGTTATTTCATCAGTAATACCATAAGCGTCATAGTTGTTTTTTTGTGGTTGTTATTGTTAATATTAAATATTAATACTGAATTGTTAAAATGATGATAGATATCATGGTAATGATGAGAATAATGATAAAAGTAAGAATAGGTTATTATTACTATTTTGTGGTTGTCGTTAATACAATTGTTTTTACTAATGGTATACTTATTTTGCTTAATTGTTATAACTTTCCTTATCAATACGTCCTTGCTGTTATCATGATTACCACTGTTATCGCCATGCCTTGCGTCATTTTACCTCCATCGTCAATATTGCTGTAACTCGTAGCATTAACAGTATATTGTGATATCATCAGCTTCATCACTTTAACACACGTACACACGCGATTATCATATGATTTCGTCTTTGTTCCTCTGAGAAAAAAAAACAAAAAAACAAAACATACGTAGGGACACACGACGTTGTGCAGAAATTTAGTAAGAATTCGTAAAAAAAAAAAAAAAAAAAAAAAAAAATGCAACAGTAAACTTCATACTGTGGCCTGTATTTACTCTCACCTTCTCTTTCTCTTCCTCGTTCTTTAATTAGCGCTTCTCCTCCTATTCCCCTTTACGCAAACAAGGGAGAGTGAAGCAGTGATGTTCATCGGCTTTTAGAAGGACAGGGGATCCGTTGGAAAAGAGGAGGCCACTTCTGTGATTAAAAGGACACGTTTTTGACAGATGATTTTACGAAAAGGGATTTTTTTGTCAGATAAGTTTACTAAGTGGGTATTTTTTTCTCCTGCTTTTGACTGTTTTTTTTATATTTATACTGAAAGGACAGTTTTCTTTTTTTCTGTTTTTGATGAAATGGACCTATGATTTTCATTTTTCTTTTTGGCTAAGTGG
>NC_061823.1:33506375-33516375 GCF_019202785.1 Penaeus chinensis
GAGTGTGTGAGTGTGTGTGTGTGTGTGTACGTGCGTGCGTGGGTGAGTGTGAGTATGAGTGAGCGAGCGTGGGTGAGTTAGTGGGTGGGTGAATGGGTGAGTGAGTGAATGGGTGAGTGAGTGAATGGGTGAGTGAATGGGTGAGTGAGTGGGTTAGTGAGTGAGTGAGTGAGTGAGTGGGTGGGTGGGTGGGTGGGTGGGTGAGTGAGTGAGTGAGTGAGTGAGTGAGTGAGTGAGTGAGTGAGTGAGTGAGTGAGTGAGTGAGTGAGTGAGTGAGTGAGTGGGTGGGTGGGTGAGAGGGTGGGTGAGAGGGAGGGTAAGAGGGAGAGAGAGGGGGGAGGATGTACGTGTGAGTGTGCGCGTGCATGGCAGTAAGTGTGAATGTACGTGTGAGAGTGAGTGTGAGTGTGGGAATAAATGAGTGTGAGAGTGAATAAATGAGTGTACGTATGAGTTAGTGTGAGTGTACGTGTGAGAGAGTGAGTGTGAGTATATGTGTGAGAGTGAGTATGATTATAAGTGTGAGAGTTTTTGTGAGTACGTGAGTGTGAATGTACGAGTGAAAGTGTGTGTGTGAGTGTAAGTTTGAGAGATTGACTGTGAATGTGTGTGAATATGAATGAGAGTGAGAGAGTGAAAGTGTGTGTGTGTAAGTTTGAGAGATTGACTGTGAATGTGTGTGAATATGAATGAGAGTGAGAGAGTGAGAGAGTGGGAGTGTGTGTCCAATATCAAGCTGGTTAAAATAAAAAACAAATCGAGATGCATAATACCCTTTATTTGTATGCAAGCATTAATAATGTACAAAAATGACTGAAACACTATTTACAAAAATATTCAAGCTGAACATTCACTTTTTTATTGTATATGCAACATTCTCAGTGCGACTAGACACAAAAATATATATGTGTGTATATAAAGTAAATCGGATTTTTATCTGTTAATTTACAAAATAAATCGTATTTTTTCACCATGTTGAACTCAATAGACTTGAAAGAGAATGAAAACAATAGATATTAATGATTATTCATACATTTATCACAATATTTTTTTTAAAAACAAAAGGCTTCGAATTGAAGTCTGTCGACTGAACTGAGAGAAGGAAAAAAAGCAAGGAAAAAATATTTGAAACATCACTAAAAACAATGGCATCAAAACTAAACGTAAATTTGTAATTCTTAAGGATGACATGCACGTCGATGAGTGTATATTGTAATGTATAACATATATATTATTTAAGGTTCAGGGAAATAAATAAGAATAACAATGATGATCAAGGTTTGAAGTTTGAAGACTAATTAATGCCATTTTCGCTCTCACACTGTGATTCAGAACAGACAGACATATATTGAGTACAAGTTACATTATATCATGAGGGGGAAAAGGCCTCTATCAACACTTAAATAATATATATATATATATATATATATATATATATATATATATATATATATGAGAGGCTCTCCTGACTGGGCTGCAAGACTAGAATGCTAGGCCAAGAGAACCTGCATCATTTTCCCACTCTTCTTTCGAAATATATTTTAAACATTTATATCATTAAGTTATTTAACATACTCGGGCTTTAAATGAAGGGTTAACAATTCACCATCATCATCACTCAAACACAGAGAGTTTCGTTGTGAACAATGGTTTTGAACAAAGGTGAAGGAAAGAAGGGATTATTTATAATAGTTCCTTAATGTTCAAAAACAGCTGATTAGGTATCAGAACAAGATGCACTTTTTTTTTCTCTCTCTCCCTCTCACTAAACTTTTTTTTTTTTTTTTCAGGAAGCTAAAAGTTAGTAAACACTTTCATTATTCATTCTCGAGGATGTAAACTTTACTTTCCAATTTTTCGCCATTTTCGTCATTTTTCGTGTTTTCTCTTTTTTTTTCTTTTTTTTTCTTTTCTTATTTGTTTATTAACACTTTCTTTGTTGTTCTTCCTGTTTGTGGGTATAGAGGGAGGACGAAAAGGAAGAGGGATAGAGGTGAGGAAGTGAGGGGAGGGGAAGGGGGTGGAGGAAGAAAGGGAGGCAGTAAGGATAGGGGAAGGGAAGGGGGGGGGGGGATGGGGAGGAAGAAAGGTGGGTTAAGAATGATGGAAGAAGGAAGGGGGGGGGGGGGAGGGAGGGAGTAAGGATAAGGGGAGGGAGGGAGTAAGGATAAGGGGAGAGAGGGAGTAAGGATAAGGGAGGGGAAGGGTAGGAAGAAAGGTGGGTTAAGAATGATGGAAGAAAGAAGGGGGAGGGGGGGGGGAGAAAGGGAGGGAATAAGGATAGGGGAGGAAGAAGGGGGGGTTAAAGAAATAGGGGGAGAGATTTAAATAGACCATTTCTTTTTTCTTTTTCTTTCTTTTCTTTTTTGTCTTTCATTATCGCGTGTTTTTCTCCTCCACTTTCGCTCCCTTTTATTAATTTTCTTCTTCCTTTTTTGCTCATCTTCATTTTTCGTTCCTTCTATCCTCGTTTCTTCAGCGTTCTTCTATTTTTTTTCTCTACTTCCTCATCTTCCTTTGTCTTCTTCCTTCTCCTTTCCTTTCCTTCCTATCTTTCCTCTCGTGTCTCCTATTTTCCCTCCTTCCTCTCATTCTTCTGAGCAATTTCTTCTTCTTTAATATCGTTTTTCTTATTTTCTTATTTTCTTCTGCTTCTCTTTCATCACCTTCCCTTTCTCCTTCCTTTTCTTCTTTCCTCCTCCTCCTTCTCCTCTTGCTTTCGCTTCTTCCCCTTTCTCTTTCTTCGGAGGAGTTTGAGAGGGGGGGAGGGGGGAGGAGGAGAGAAAAGCATAAGAAGCAATCAATAATACTCATTTCCTTTGTTCCTTCTTTGTTTGTTTGTCAATTTTCTTGTTTATGTGTTCCCTTCCTCCTTTGCTTATTTGTTCCCTTCCTTCGTCGATTCCCACGAAAGGAAGGAATAACAACACACTGGAAAGGAAATTTCGAGGGAAAAAAAAGGCAAACATACGACCAAAAACAATAAACAGTGAACAATCACAACTAATAATAGAGATCTCTTTAGATAACATAAATAAAATGCAGACTTAGAACTATCACTTTAATACAAGCACGAATGGTGTTGAAGAGATGGAAGGAAGGGAGAGAGAGAGAGAGAGAGAGGGTGAGGAGAAGAGATGGAAGGGAGAGAGAGAGAGAGAGAGGGTGAGGAGAAGAGAGAGGGAGAGGGAGAGAGAGAGAGAGAGGGTGAGGAGAAGAGATGGAAGGGGGAGAAAAAGAGAGAGAGAGAGAGAGGGAGGGTAAGGAGAAGAGAGAGGGTGAGGCGAAGAGAGAGGGAGAGAGAGAGAGAGAGGGTGAGGAGAAGAGAGGAGGTAGAACAGAAAAGAAAGGTGTGAAGCATAAATAGAGAGAGAATGAGGGAAAAAGGGAGAAAGGGAGAAAGAGAGGAAGGGAGGGAGATAAAAGGAGAGAGAGGGAGAGAGAGAGAGAGACAGAAAGTAAGAGAGAGTAGCAAAGGAATTAAATACATAGACGAGGCAACGAAAATCAGCAAATATCGGCGAAAACACTTTTGAACATCTTACGTTTAGGAAAAAAAGGAAAAAAAAAATGACACAGCCACAAACATAACATCAAAAGCGGATAAAAGAAAAAAAAGTACAAAAAAAAATTTTTTTTTTATATATATACAAACAACCTGCCAGAGACAAGACAGAGACTCGATACAAAAAAAAAAAGGACGAAAGAAAAGAAGCAAGGAACGAAGACCAGAGAAAAGAAAAGAAAAACAGGGAACTAGAAAAAGGCGACGATAAAGTGTAGACAAGGCAAAAACAAGAGAACGGGAGCGATGTCCAGCGGGTGAGCGATGTCAGTCAGAGCGAATCCTGAAAGGGAGAGAAAAAATAAAAATAGCGAGCGTTACTGCGTTATGAAACGGGTAAGGGAGGGAGGGAGGGAGAGGAGGAGGATGGGAGGGAGGGAGGAGGATGGGAGGGAGGGAGCAGGAGGGGGAGAGGGAGGGAGGGAGGGAGGGAGGGAGGGAGGAGGAGGAGAAAGGGAGAGGGATTGAGGGAGGGGGGAGGAGGAGGAGGAAGGGAGGGTAGGAGAGGAATGAGAGAGGAAGGGATATGGGGCAATACGTGCTCAAAAATTAATAACCATCCCTCCAACCACCCATTCACCCACCCATCCGCACATCCATCCATCCATCCATCCATCCATCCATCCATCCATCCATCCATCCATTCATCCACCCATCCACCCACCCACCCACCCACCCACCCACCCATCCACCCATCCAAACACTCACTCACCCACCCATCCATCCATCCATCCATCCACCCATCCATCCATCCATCCACCCATCCACCCATCCATCCATCCATCCATCCATCCATCCATCCATCCATCCATCCATCCATCCATCCATCCATCCATCCATCCATCCATCCATCCATCCATCCATCCATCCACCCACTCACCCACTCACCCACCCACCCACCCACCCAAACACCCACCCACCCACCCACCCCCGCCCTCTAACCCACCTTGCGAATTGTAGCCGCTGGCGCCGGCGAGGCCCTCGGCACCCACCACCTGAAGGACGACCTCGGAGCTCTTCCAGTACAGCTTCGGGTAGGACGACACGCACTTGACCCTGACCTGACCTCGCTCGACCTGGCCTGGGCGGAGCGAGAAGTTCAGGCCGCGCCACGCCGTCTCCAGGTGCGTGTCGGGGTCAAGGGTCACCAGCCGCTCCGTCATCCAGATGGGGTCGACCTGTAGGGGGAGAGAGGGAGAGAGAGAGGGGAGGGGTTAGAAAAGGCTGATAGGGAAGGGGTTAGAAAGGGCTGATAGGGAAGGGGTTGGAGGAGGGGTGGGAGGAGCAAGGGGGAGGGGAGCTGTTGGGAAGAGCAAGGGGGAGGGGTTGGGAGGAGCAAGGGGGAGGGGTTGGGAGGAGCAAGGGGGAGCTGTTGGGAAGAGCAAGGGGGAGGGGTTGGGAGGAGCAAGGGGGAGGGGTTGGGAGGAGCAAGGGGGAGGGGTTGGGAGGAGCAAGGGGGAGGGGTTGGGAGGAGCAAGGGGGAGGGGTTGGGAGGAGCAAGGGGGAGAGGTTGGGAGGAGCAAGGGGGAGGGGTTGGGAGGAGCAAGGGGGAGCTGTTGGGAAGAGCAAGGGGGAGGGGTTGGGAGGAGCAAGGGGGAGGGGTTGGGAGGAGCAAGGGGGAGGGGTTGGGAGGAGCAAGGGGGAGGGGTTGGGAGGAGCAAGGGGGAGGGGTTGGGAGGAGCAAGGGGGAGCTGTTGGGAAGAGCAAGGGGGAGGGGTTGGGAGGAGCAAGGGGGAGGGGTTGGGAGGAGCAAGGGGGAGGGGTTGGGAGGAGCAAGGGGGAGGGGTGGAAAAGGGGAATGTGAGAGAGATGGGGAAGGGGAGAAGAGGAAGCGGAAGAGGGACAAGATAGAGCGGGGGAGAAAGAGGGGAATTGAGGAAAGGGAGGAGGAAAGGGGAGTTAGAGAGACGGTAAGAGTCGGGGCTGGGTAAAGGGAAGGAAAGGGAGAGAGGCAAGATGAAGTCATAGGGGTAAGGGGTAAGGGAGGGGTAAGGGAGTAGTGAATCTAGTAGGAATTGAAGGATTTAAGGAGTGAGGAAAATAAGAGAGTAAAGGGTAGTGGGGGAGAGGGAGGAATTGAGAGATAAAAGGGGAGAGGAAGAGGAAGGAGCATAAGAAGAGGGGGGGGGGGAGACAAAAGATGGGAGGTATCGAAGAGCATGAGTGTGGAGGAAAAGGAGGAGGAAAGGAATTTAAATAATGGGGAAGAAAGAGGGATTCACAAACTGAGGTGGAGGGGAAAAAGTGGGTTTGAAAGAAGGGAAACAGAGAATGGAAGAAGGGAAAGGTAGGGAAACGGAGAATAAGTTGGGGGTAAGGGGGGGGGTGAAATATAAAGACGAGAGTAGGAGTGGGATCAAAATGAAATAGGAGGGGGGGGGGGTTACGTGGGTGGGGGAGGAGGAGAGGGGGAGAGCAGAAACGGGGAGAGGGAATTGAGAAAAATAGGGAAGCGTGGGGGGGGGGGGGAGGGGAGAGGTAACGCGTAAATTACTTAGAGAAAAATAAGTTTATTTTAAAGGAGCGTAGCGATGGGGGGGGGGGGGGGGGGGGGGGGGGGGGGGGGGGGGGGGAGGGAGGGGGGGAAAGGTGAGGTGTAAATTCCCTGAGAGAGAAATAAGTTTGCTTTAAAAGGACGCCAGCGGTGGGGATGAGCTGAAATTAATCTCGTTGTTTTTTTCCTTGTGTCATGAGAATATGACATTTATCCGTGGGGTCCCTTTAATGATCTGCCGAATGATTTATTTGCTACACGCGTAATTTATGTAAATTGCAGTATGCATCTTGTATATTCTTCTCTATAAAGATCTTTAGCTGTGTATCTATTAGTCTTTGTTAGTGCGTTTGTTTTATTCTCACTCACACTCTCATTCACACTTACACACACTTACACACACACACACTCACTCACTCACTCACTCACTCACACACACACACACACACACACACACACACACACACACACACACACACACACTCACTCACTCACTCACTCACTCACTCACTCACTCACTCACTCACTCACTCACTCACTCACTCACTCACTCACTCACTCACTCACTCACTCACTCACTCACTCACTCACTCACTCTCTCACTCACTCACTCACTCACTCACACACACACACACACACACACACACACACTCACTCACTCACTCACTCACTCACTCACTCACTCACTCACACTCACTCACTCACTCACTCACACACACACACACACACACACACACACACACACACACACACTCACTCACTCACTCACTCACTCACTCACTCACTCACTCACTCGGACGGACTCACTCACTCACTCACTCTCTCACACTCTCACACTCTCACACTCTCACACTCTCACACTCTCACTCTCTCACTCTCTCACTCTCTCACTCTCTCACTCTCTCACTCTCTCACTCACTCACTCACTCACTCACTCACTCACACACACACACACACACACACTCACTCACTCACTCACTCACTCACTCACTCACTCACTCACTCACTCACACTCACTCACTCACTCACTCACTCACTCACTCACACACACACACACACACACACACACTCACTCACTCACTCGGAGGCACTCACTCACTCACTCACTCACTCACTCACTCACTCTCTCACTCTCTCACTCTCTCACTCTCTCACACTCTCACACTCTCACACTCTCACACTCTCACTCTCTCACTCTCTCACTCTCTCACTCTCTCACTCTCTCACTCTCTCACTCTCTCACTCTCTCACTCTCTCACTCTCTCACTCTCTCACTCTCTCACTCACTCACTCACTCACTCACTCACTCACTCACTCACTCACTCACTCACACACTCACTCACTCACACTTAATCTCACTCCTACTCACACCCCGCCCCATACCCCCTCCTACTTCCTACTTCCCCCCACCCTCACCCCCCTCACCCCTCCCCTCCCCGCTCCCCCCCCACTCACCGTCACATCATTCACATAGAAGGAGATTTCGGGCGCTGGTTTGGCACCGTGGGACGAGCAGTTCAGGGTGATGACGTCACCGATCCGGATGACCTCGTTCCCGGGCGTCGAGAGGACAGGTCGCTCGTCAGGCAGGTCTGTCAAGGGGGCGGGGCATTGTTGTTGTTGTTGTTGTTGTTGTTGTTATTAGCCTCATTGTCATCTCTATCTTATTTTTATATCTTTATTATCATCTATATATTCAACTGTAAGATTAACATTTGCATAATCATCATCAGTCATCATCATTATCACCATCACCATCACCATCATCACCATCACCATCACCATCACCATCACCATCACCATCACCATCACCATCATCATCATCATCATCATCATCATCATCATCATCACCATCACCACCATCATCATCACAATAATCATCATTATCACCATCACAACCCACAATGATTATTTCCTTTATTAAGTATAATTTTTTAAAAAATGTAAAGCAATATGCAAATGATGAAAGGAAAACAAAATGGGAAATACAAATCAGAAATAAATATCCAATTATACAAATAAAAAAACAAACAAGTGTAATTGCACACATTTGCACAAATATATTATAATTAAGATATCTATGTGGAGAAAATAATAATAATAATAATAGAGAAAGGAAAATAAACCATAGAGATAACTGAAGAAATGTAAGAATAAACAGACAAACGGAAATTATAAACAAAAATGAAAACTATGAAGATAATAAACAATTCAAAAGAGATGAAAAAATGTATAGAGAGGAGTTTTGATAAAACATATATATATACATATATACATATATATACATATATACACATATACACATATATACATATATATACATATATATACGTATATATATACACATATATATACGTATATATACATATATACGTATATATATAAATACATATATATATACATATACACATATATACATCTATATACATATATATACATATATATACACATACACATATATATACATATATATAGATATATATACATATATATATATATACACACACATATATATACATATATACACACATATATATACGTATATACATATATATACATACATATATATATATATATATATATATATATACATGCATATACATGCATATATATACATATATACACATATATACATACATATATATACATACATATATATACATACATATATATACATATATATATATATATATATATATTTAAATCATAAATACCCCACATGGATAAACTATTATAAAATAACAAAAAAATAAAAAATACAGATAGCTATGTAGATACTTGTATAAAAGATAAATAAGCAATTATAAAGAAATAAACAACATTACGTAGTTGAATAAAGTTATAGATATTGAAATAATAAATTATAATCAGATTTACCAACGATTGAAAATAAATAATAAAAAAACGGACGGATAAAAAAAAACAAATTAAGCAAATTTGAAATGAATAAAAAAAAAAAAAGGTAAATAAACATTTATACATATGAATAATTATACATAGGTAACCAATTAAACTTTGCTAAATACCTAGTTACAAATAGATAAATAGATAGTGAGAGAGATAAAGAAGAAATTATAAATACATTAATAAAAATTACACATACATAAATAAAGTGAGAACCAACAAGTGGCAACATCCGTGATGCCAACACAGTATCAAAATAATTCCGAACTCAATCCTCTTTTTTTCCCCTTTCTTATTCATCCAAAAGTTCAAAGGTCAGCGAAATCAAATAACAATTTTATTCGAAACTTTATAAGCTTTCGATTGACATTATCTGAACTTCCACAACTTAATTAACTCTAATTGTAGAGGCCCTGAACAGTTGTGGCTTCCGTGAGTTGCCAGAAACAAAATATCATATTTTGATTTTGTTTTTATGCTTTCGAATCCTTGCTTATGGCTATTGTTATATATTTATCTACGTAAAGAAATTATCTACCTTTCAATTTATCCATGTACAATGTGTGTGTATAGTATATATGTATAGGTATGTGCATTTATAAATTATATCGTAATTTACTGTCTATCCACCTATCTATCGTAAAAAAACACAACATACAATACAAAAAAACAAAGCGCAAAATTACATTATCACCCTCACTGCTACAAAACCAAACAAAACCAAAAGATAAAATAAAAAATAAGTAAATAAAATAATAATTAAAAAAATACAACAACTTCAACATCCAACAACAACAACAACAATAACAATGATGAAGACGCTCCATAACAGCAATAACAATTATATAAATAAAGAAATAAATAAAAAGGCCTAATTCCCGACCTGCCAAAAATACTCTCCGAATGTATCACAAAAGTTGAACAAAACGAATTCACCAACATTTTTTTTTGTGTGTGGGGCGGGGGCAAGGGGGGGGGGGGAGGTTACGATTCTGTATGCAAATGAAATAGATGAGGAAAAAGAGAGTGTCGTAGGC